>NW_026726537.1:0-67442 GCF_029784015.1 Lycium ferocissimum
CATAAATTCCATCTAACCACAACTAGAACACAATACAAAATTCAACTTTCCTTAGCCATGCATCATACACACACACACACGGCCACATACTTGCATACACACACACACGGCCACATACCCATGATTTCCATGCAATTCCACCTAAGCTAATATTCATAAATCTTCCATAACAAAAAGAACATAAAATTCTTACCTTTTCCAACTCTTCCACTTGCCCAAAAGGAGCACTTTCTTGCCTTGAAAATTATACCATGTTGGAGAGGAGCTTGAGCTTAGTAGTAATTCCAAAAGAGATGGATTTTTGAACCAAGAATAAGCTCCAAGAATTTTTTTCTTTTCTCTTCTCCTCTCTTTTTCTCTATGGCCGATTGCCTCTCTTCTTTTTCTTCTTGATTTTTTCTTTTGTTTTCTTGAATCTTCCAAAGGATGAACATGTATATATGCATGTCATCTCTTCCTAATTAAATGTCACATGACTTTCGTGTGACATGGGCTTCAGCTGAACATCATGGCCGGCCACCCTTCTCTTGGGCCTAAATTTTCTATTTTTTTTTAGCCCAATTCTTCATGAATCATATTTTGCAATTCCCGAAATAAATTTCCAAAATTCCAATTTTGCCCTTAGGCCTTTTCCAGTGTTTCCACACTCAAGCTTCCCTAACCGACATGCACATGTTAAGAAAATCCAAACTTGCCCTCACTCCTTGCAGGTCAAGGTTACTTCCAAGTTTTTCGAATACGCAAAAATGCCGGATATAACAAGATGGACCTATAAATCCAAGTATATTGGGAGAAAAGCTCAGTGACGTTAGACCCAAATTTCAGCAAAATTATGAACGTAACTTGCGATAACTTCCGCCGACTTTTGTTTCACAACTTGTTTGACTTCAAAACTTAACATACGAATATTATACATTTCAAATACCTCGAAACAAGATCTCCTTAGAATATTTAGCACTCTAGTTTTACCCCAAGGTACGGGTTATGACATCCTTGATTCATTTAACTTCCGACCCTCATGATACTTCCTTAACACTTGTTAAACTTGGGTTACACACTTATAACCTCAAAGATAGTCTTGATTTACGAGCTTACGTTGACTAACATAGATGAACATAATGTATAAAAGTACGAGGTGTAACAAATGAGAAGATTGAACTTCAAATCAATCTCCTAGATGATAATTTTGAAATTTATATTCAACACGTTGAAATGTTTAATCCTTTTTAAGATTAATATTAGTATTGCTTCTTCCAAAAGTTAAATCCAATATTTTTTATATAAATATATTTTTAGTTTAGTGTTAGAACTTCTAACATTTATGTTACTTAAAATATTTTAATTTTTACTGAAAAAATATCAAGATTAAGGTGATGGTCAAACTATTTTATTTATAAATATATCAATCAATCTAAATAAAAAGATATTGTCATCCACCATTATTGTATTTAAACAAATATATAAATCAAATCAAGCTTTACCAATTAAGTAATGTTATAATTAGAGACAAATGTTACGCCCCCAAATTGGGGGAAGGGGGGGGGAGGAGGGACGTGATTGGCACCCACCCATTACTATCCCTTGAGTGAACCCTATTATAGTTACACGAAAGTCAAATCTAAAATCGACCTTTAATAAGAAAAAAAAAAGTAATAATTAATAATGTTTGAAAACTCAGTGAGTCTCTAAGAATTTGAATCTGATATATAGTCAACGAGGCATTCCCTGGGAATAATAATAATAGTTTGTCTAGAAATAATTAATGTCCGGAAAGGAATTTACTACTTTTGGAATGACGTCAATCGTGATGATCCAAATATCACTTAAGTCGTGATGCCTCCTATACCCAAACTCACACGTGCTTACGCCAATAAATTTTTCCTTTTGATGATGATAAACTATGTCTTATTTAGCCTCTTGTGCAACCATCTCAAATGCCTAGATAATGAACAACACTAAGAGTAACCTGTGTTAGCATTAGCTTATATGAATCATAAGCATTACATAATCTTCCCCCCTTCAGTATCATTACAAAATTGTTTCAGATCAGTTATGCTTCAAGTTGAACTTGCAATATTAAACTCATGGCTATTGCGGCTATCACATATACACATAATAGAACCAGCATTTCAAAACATATCTAATGAGAATAATAAAGCACGCAAAATGGCTCAAAAATTATAAAAATTACAACAGACATTCGATTAACAACGTTAAGTACATGTCAATCTTTGCTTACAAAATATTAATGTGCCACTTAATCGAATAGGAATCGACTCAATACAGATTAAGGAGTTAGACACACTAGTACGGCTATAACGAAGGGTGGTGAGTCCGGTCACTTTGCTAGGACTATTCCTAATGTGAAGCTAAGGGTGGCTCGGTTTGGTTTGTGCCCTTCAATAAACACCATCTTCATCCGCTTTTTTCCCCCAAGAAGACCCACCATCTTTTCCCACATTGTTCCCCAAGAAGACCGACCATCCTTTTCTTCATCCATTTTGCACTTTGTATCCACATTCCTTGAGTCGTTGGTACCAAAAGAGTGAGAGGGTGCACGTGGGTTGTTATGCAAGGAATTCTCAGCTTCACTGGATATTATAGTAGTATGCTTATTCAACTCTTCCCCCGACCGTAACCCTCATCCCTTTATTAGGCCGTAATTTCCACGAGTGGGTGGGTGGTGGTTACATGAGCTTGTGGTGTGATGGCAAATCAAACATTTTTGGTGGAATTAGTTGTGGAAAGTGAATTAGAACCGGAGGGAAAAAGATTGTGGATGACCGAGATATGGAGGTATAACTTGGATTATGTGTGACAAGAGAGCGGAAGGTGAGAACGGACCAAAGTCATCGGTAGGCGTAGTCGACATTGAAGAATAAGATTTGTGAGAAGATGAGATTTGGATGTGAGTGAAAGAGAGAAGGTTCATCGGTATAAATAGGAAAAAGTTGAGAAGGAACAAGTGTGTGAGCAGGTTTAGGAGAAAGCTCGTTGGAAAGAGCGATTTGATGGCTGTTGGGTTTCAAAAAGAGGCATTTATGTCTTAGGAGTCTTTCAAAGTTTTACCATATTTAAGCATAAGACTCTTACTGACGGATAGATAGAACAAGTTGGACAACATGTTTCATGGCCGGTATGTATATGTAATTGCAAAGTGTAGGAGACATATCTGAAGTGTGAATGAGTATTCATTTAAAGTCTATAATTCAAGACCAATAGCTGTGATAAAGTGTTCATTAGTCTTTATGAGATAAGGATGATGTCATAGTATAGGACATACAATCAAATGTACAAAGATTGAGCAGAATATTATTTGATTAAGAACATATTTAATATGAAGCAATTATTCTAGCCAATCATCGGCGGATACTTATGCAATCTTAATCATCCCAACTCTAACATGTTCCTCTCAAAGTGTTCTCTTCTAAGGCTTTTCTCGAAGATGTATGCGATTTGCTTTTCGGTGGCACGAACTTGATTGAAATAAGACCTTTTTCAACATTTTTTTTATCAAAACTATAAACAGATTACGATAGTGCTTTATTAAAAATATCAAGTTTGTACAAAAGCTAAAAATGCAAAAAATAAAAAGAAAATAATACATGAATCCAAACTAAAGGAAATCTTAAAGCTTGTCTATTGCAAATCCTTTGGCCTTGACTTGATATCATGTTGACACCTCAAGCTCTCACCAGGTACTATGGATCTACAGTCCATTGAATTAAAATTCAGGCATCTAGGATGGAATAGAATTCTTTCAAAAAGTTCCTCATGTTTTGTTGTTTCTGTATTTGATCCAGACCTATGTAATGTTGACCTTTTCCTTCAAGAATGATTATATAAAAAGATCCTTTGGATATGTGACAACAGAATGAGCATGTAATCACACTAATACCACTATTGTAACCTGTCCAAAAGTCCTTCTATTCAATCTACTAAATCTGTTCTAGGCCTGATTACTGCAGTTTAGTAAGCCTGCAGAATCCTTATTGCATTTGTTAATCTCCTAGGATCTGATGATCTTTGGCTTGCCTGATTCTGATGTATGGCATTTGTGCTTTTTCAGTATTCAAAATTTGTCTTGCTTTCCTTGGAAGTGATTGGTAACTATTGAAATAATTTTCACGCAAAATCAAAAAACAAAGTTAGTCAAAACGCTAATCCATTTCCTTCCTCGATACAAGATCCACTCTCATTTCCTTATCCCTCCTCAACCTTGTAATATCCTTTATGATAAAAAAGATACTCCATGGCACTTCCCATTGTCCTGTCAAGATCATTTTAAGAGTCATTGAATCAGTCTCCAAGCTTGCAGGCAATAGATCATTTATCACACCGTATTTAATCCCCTCATGTAAAGCCATTTCTTCAGCTACTAAGTTTGTTCCATACGGTATTCTTCTAGGCGCGGTATGCACCAGATCTCCCTCGAGTCCCTAATACAAAATTCCACCGAGCTTGGACTCGGATTGCCTCTCTACAAGCACTATCTCGAGTTACACTTAAACCACTCCGGCATAGGCAAATTCCATTTCACTATCTTGCTCACTATGTGTGGTCCGTATGTTTCAATCATCCGCATAATATATGGAAAAGACTTTGGTACTTGGATTCTTGGATTTCGACTGCACATCCGATGTATGGTCAAATTTATTTCATATATCACATTATTGATTGTCATCTTCCCTCCATGCACCACAGTGTTTCTCACTTCCATATTTGCCACATTGTGATCTTGGTATGGCTCTAATAATAGATTTCAACTTAGATGAAAACTCAAGACACCACCAGACATCCGTATCACTTGTTTCTGAAAAGCAAAGTTGTTGTGATTCCTACGGTTGACTTTAACATATCTCCAAGCTTGAGAAGCAATTTTTTCTGTGACAAACGGATGGTCTGGATTTCACATTGTTTAGGATCACAACAATAGCATTTTTCTCCGCATCAATCCTAATCCTTCTCCTCTATCCCCATCGGCGTTTGCATTTCCACAATCTCTAGAAAAAGAATGAAATTTTGAAAGGCAAACCTGGTATCCACATGTTTTTTTATATATCAGGCTTCACAGATTTCCTTCTTAAGAGCTCCCATGCACTTCCAACTATAAATTTACCGTAGACATGTTGTCATCATCCACCTTGGTTTATCCCATTCTTCTGTAGATTCATGAAAGTCTAATTCTTCCAGTATATGATCAACAATATCAGTGGGAAAAAGCTGTTGTAGTTTGCTCATGTTTCACCCTTCCTGATTTCCTAATTCCTTCACATCTTGTACTGTTTCATCCACAAAAAACTCATTAGGAACTAAGTAGTATAAAGCTTCAAGTTTTGTCCAATTATCAAACCAGATGTTAGTAGTTCCACTTCTTGGCTCCCACCACATTTCATGCTGCATGTCGTCTCTAGCTTCTAACATCATCTTCCAGACCTAAGAGCCTCATTTCCAAGGCACATACTGAGGGTAGTGCCTTTTACAATACTTGTTCCACATATAGTTTAACCATAGAGTATTTGTGGTCCTAAATTTCCACCATAGTTTACCACATAATGCTTTAGAAATATCAAATCAGGATCTGAAGCCAACTCCACCTTCCTCCTTTGGCAAGCACAGATTCAACCATGAAGACCAGCGCCTTCTTCTTCATTCTTCACTATTATTCTAGAAAAATCTTGTAAACACCCTGTGCATGTCATATATAACACCCTTTAGAGGTCTGATAGCTGAGAATAGGTGAATTGGCATACTCAATAAAACACTGTTGATCAAAATAGCTTTCCTTCCAAAAGATAAAAGTCTTCCTTTCCAAGCTACCAGTTTATCCTTCATTTTTTTAATCAAGTCATTAGAATCAGCCTTTCTTTTTCTTGCATGTGATTGGACAACCTAAGTATGTAAAGGGAAAGATCTCCTAGTAAAACCACTAATAGCCTCCAGCTGTTGTACTATCACATTTGTAACTTTACTATGTATGTAGAAGGAACTTTTTCCTTTATTGATAAGCTGCCCTGACATCTGCTCATACTCCTGTAATATTCCCATGATTAGTCAGAATGAAATATCATATGCGATGAGAATATCATAGTATCATTTGCATAAGCAAGATGATTCAAATTAGCACTCCATTTAGGCATTCCATAGCTTCTAAAGCCATCGTCCTCAACAAATAAACGTTCAATCTCACAAACTGACACTTCACAGGACAAAATAAACAAAGCGGAGAGAAAGTGGATCTCCTTGCTTAACACCTCTTGTTGAGTCGAAAAAAACCGTAGCTTTGTCCATTGAATAGAATTGAGTACCAATTATTTGCTATCAATCTCCATATCATATCTATAAATACTTCTGCAAATTCCATCTTCCTCAGAACTCTTGCAAAAAAATCCCAGGACACTCTATCATAGGCCTTAGCCATATCCAGTTTGAGCACCATATTAGCTAGTTTTCCCCAAAGCCTTATATCTGATACCACCTCTTGAGTTAACAGTGCATTCTCAATGATACATCTTCCATTTACAAAACCAGACTGATTAGCAGATATCAAAGAAGGAAAAACATTTTCAAGCTTATTCTGCACCACCCTAGAGATCACTTTGTTAATAAAATTACTTAGACTTATGGGCCTCATATCTGCAAAGGTCTCAACATTATTCTTCTTTGGGATAAGAACCAGATTTGTATGAGTTATGGACTTTGGCAGAGTCTCTCCTTCAAAGAAGACTTTTATCGGCCACAATATCAAACATACTTGATAAAATGTTCCTATCATACCATCCGGACCACTCGAGCTATCTCCCGACAAATCAAAAACTCGCCTTCTTAACATCTTCTAGAGTTGGCATCCGGTAAGTATCTAATTATTCTCCTAAGTAACCATATTAGGAACATGTTGCGCAATGGAGAAATCTCAAGAGATATCCTCCTATAATCGATGATGATTAAATTGAGTTGCTTTCTCAGCTAGAGCATCTTCCCCCTCAATCCAACTTCCATCTTGCTTTTTCATCCTTTTGACCTGTAATCTCTTCCTCCTACCATTTACAATATTGTGGAAAAACCTTGTATTCCTATCCCCCTCATAAAAACAAGTAAAGTGAGATTTCTGTCTCCAGAACTCCTCCTCATAATGCATATACTTCTTCAATTCTGCTTGTGCTAGTTTGAGTACCATCCTATTTGCAGTAGAGGGATCATCTTCAAAAAGCTATTCTTTAACTCTCACAATATCTTCCCTTACTATCAGCTGCTTGAAAATATCCCCAAAAGTAGCTTTACTCCATTCTGAAAGAGCAGACTTAACTTTTTTAAACTTCAGTTTAAAAGTAATGAGTTCATCTGCTTTAAAATCAGCATTCCACCCTTGATTCACAATCTCTATAAAGGACTTATGTTCTATCCAAAACTTTAGAAATCTAAAAGGTTTCCTTACATGTTGAGATGAATCTCTACAAGTAAGTCGAAGAGAAACATGATTAGAAACAGTCCTAGATAAATGTTCAACTTCCATGTGACCAAACCAATCCTGTAGTTTTGAGTTAGTGAGCATTCTATCCAACCTTTTAAAAATACAATCCCTACCAGCTCTACCATTCCACCATGTGAATAAGCTCCCTTTAAAAGCAATTTCAAAGAGTTCACATGAATTCACATAGAATGCAAAATCTTCATACTCATCTGGATAAACTGGCAGACCCCCTATTTTCTCCTCTTCATTCATAATGACATTGAAATCTCCTCCCACAAGCCAGGTCACTTCCATTTACAAGGTATCCCAAAGATTAATTCTTTCCAATGCTTCACACTTTTCATAAATCATAGTAGTCATAAGAATCTCATTATCCTCCTGAAAACTTAGCTTAAACGTGATCTGTTGATCTATATCACGAATCACCTCTACATTTATATTATCATTTATAAAGAACCAATTTTTTTCCATTGTAGTTGTGATGTGCATATCTCATGCCCAATCTCCTTCTAAATCTTTGAATGTGTCTAAAATGCTGAAATGATTCCATCAATGCAATTATGGAGAATTTATGATACATATGTAACATTTGCACTCTATGAAAGGCTTGTTGTGAATTCACGATTTCGATATTCCAAAAATAAGTCTTCATAAAGATTTATTGACATTCTTCTGACTTTATTTGGCAATATTCTTATAGGCTGAATATCTACTACACTTTGTTGTTTGCCCTTCTTACTCCCTTTCTGCATGGATTTTGGAGAAATATCAGCTTCCTTAGCTACATGATTAACCACCTGTTCTATGGCATCCTCATCTACCACATCTTTAGCACTGCTACCTACATCAAGTTGCTCAGGTAATGCCATATCTGCCAGATTATGGGATACTACATCATGTAGTTCCTTCAAAGGAGAAGGTTTCTTCAGGGATAGAATTTGTTGATCTTGACCTTTTTCCACTAGATCCACATGCAAATCATCAGGTTCCTCCCTTTCAGGTGGAAAGGATCCCACTCCATCATGATTTATAGAAAAATTCAACTGATCCTCCTGTCTAAGTACAATTGGAAGATGAAATTCCTTCTGAATATGCTCCCCGATTAAAGATCGTGATACTTAGCTCATGCTCCCGAACATCCCGAGCTAAATTGTCCACACAATCATTTAATTTCTGCTTCTCTCCATCTTCTACATGTTCTTGGCTATCTGCTACTTTGTCTCCTCCATAAGTAACTTTCTTATTTTCTTCAGGCCCCTTATAAATAACTATCTCAGTACCTGCATTTGCCTTCCTATTCTCATCCTTCATTCCAATAGGACCTTCTTTCCGAGTTACATTCAAACTTTCATCAAATTTTTCAACTTCATCTGCCTTCTTGGTTAAAACATCTGGTTCTTTGGATGTCCCTACTGAATCAGTAGGAACTTGTGTTTTCATTGTCCACCCCTTCTTTTTCATTGTCATTCAATACTTCAAAATTATTTTGAAGTGTAACTCCTTCTGGCTGCTTGTCTTTCCCTGCATGACTATCCTCCTTTCTCTTCTTTCCCATGTTAGTAGCATTTGAATAAGTAACAACTTTACCACTAGACAATACCTTTGGCACATATTGCTGCACTGGATATCTCCATCTATTAAACCTACTATGCCTTCCTAAATAATGAAATCCCTTAGATGTTGTTACTGTTTGTTTCTTAGTTGTCACTTCCTCACTATTCTTCACTTTTGCCTCTCCTTCATTGACATTATCTTTCTTTTCTGCCTTCAACTCAAGATGTAACACTCTACACTCTTCCTTTATATGGCCTTGTAACTTACATTTAGTACAATACTTAGGCAAATGATCATACTGAATCTTCACTTTCATAACATTCACTTCCTTGGTTTGGTAATCTTCAATCTCCATCATAACAAACTTAGGAAGATCCGATAATAAATCCAGTTGTACCTTTACCCTAGCACAATTAGGCCTGGTTTTATTAATAGTAGCCATGTCTAATAACAAAGGTTTCCCAACTGTCGATGCTAAGGTAAATAAAGATTCCGTAACAAAGTAAGTAGGTAGTAAAAAGGGAAGGATATCCATGCCATTGCAATTGAATTCTCTTCTTCAACCCTAAAATGGGAATCATATATGAGAGGTCTCATCTGGTAAGACTTACCATCCTTAGACTTCAACCAAAAGGCACTCTTAGAAGAAATGTTTATGAAATCTTCCATTAAAGAACATCTAATCAAAACATGTCGATCTCTTTGGAATCAAACTTGACACTTTCCCTTAGCACCATATTGACTTGGAATAATATCTCTTAACTCATCCATTTCTAGTCAGCCATATGAGAACTTACCTACAATAGCATGCTTTAAATTCTCCATTTGCTCCATTCTGGATACTTCTGATGTAGTCCAACGCACCACTGGGATACCATCAACATATTACTCCTCCTTGACAGGTATAAGAGCAACAATGGGGCTGGTAGTAAGGGTACATTCATGCACAAGAGTTTGCGCATGTAGGTTGTAGGGTTTGTTTCTTTAACTGAGAGAAACGGGACAATTGGCTGAGAAACGGGTATTTTCGTGTTGGTAAGGGGAGGGTAGTGATCTAGGTTGGAAGTGGATGGAGGCTGGCCAGCTGCCGTTGACGGCTGACCAGTGCCCGAAGTGGCCATAGTTTGAAAATAGGTTTATTTTAAGGTTTGCATGGGAATAGGAGGAGAGAGAAGAGAGCTTTTTTAACTCTATGGCTTTCTTTTCAACGGACTACTTGAAAGTGGCACATTTGATGCTTTTTAACAGTGAATTTAACCTATTTTCATGCAAGTTTATGTCGTTGTGATGTATTTTAGTTTTTTTCAACATTGCCTCTCAAGAAGTGATGTGTTATATCAATATGCTTAGTTCTCTTATGCTGAACATAATTCTTAGCAATGTTAATAGCACTAGTATTATCACAGAAGATGGGAACATAATCAATTTTCATACCAAAGTCTTTTAATTGTTACTTAGCAATGTTAATAGCACTAGTATTATCACAGAAGATGGGAACATAATCAATTTTCATACCAAAGTCTTTTAATTGTCTACAAAATTTTTCTTCTTGGTGACCCAGGAGACTAGACATGATCCAAGAAAATGTTCCATACCTATAGTGCTTTCTCTATCCACTAGATACCCTGCATAATCAGCGTCAGCATATCCGACTAGGTTGAAACTGCTTTCTCGTGGGTACCATCTTCCTAACTCACTTGTTCCTTTCAAGTATCTCATGATCATTTTCACAGCTTTTAGATGGGATTCTTTAGGATTTTCTTGAAATCATGCACAAAGTCCCATACTAAATACTATGAGATACAAGGGAGAGCCAATCATGCCTCTATACAGTTTTTGTTCAACAGCTAGACCATGTTTATCTAGAACGAGCTTTATGGCAGTAGCAATAGGAGTGTCAATTGTTTTTACATCCTCCATTTTTAATAGGATGTGATCCCTGATATTTATATCCTTTTAGGACTATCCATTGAGTGCTTCCAGGATCTTCAGTTTGTGGGTCATTTATTAGATCAGGATCATTCAGAGTCTCATCAGTTGTTCCCCATACCTGTGTGACCAGCTCCTCACTGGTTGGTGAACCGGATTTATCATATGTGTTTTCTGTTTCATTACCACTTCCCGAATTCTTATCTGACTCAGTAGTACGGTCAAATATGGGTTCCTTATCACCATCATGTACCTGTTTCTCATACAAGACACTAGATTCATCAAAAACAACATGCACACTTTCCTCTGTACACATAGTTCTTTAGTTAAACACTATATAGGCTTTATTGTTATCAGAGTAGCCCACAAAAATTCCCTCATCACTTTTGGCATCAAACTTTCCTAATAAATCTTTTCCATTAGTATGAATGAAGCACCTACATCCAAAGGCTCTTAAGTGGGAAATGTTTGGATTTCTTCCTTTAAGAAGTTCATAGGGAGTCTTCTTTAAGAGTGACCTAGTCATGCATCTACTGAGTATGTAACAAGCACTATTGATGGCTTGCCCCTGAAGTTGCTAGCAATGTCACTAGCAAGCATCATAGTTCTAGCCTGTTACACCCCATATCTTCGAACAAGCACTTATCAAATTTAAAGCATAAGTACGTTGAGTTATGACTAAGTAAAACCACTTTGGAATATAAGGAGCAAGCAGTATTAAGTATATTTAATGGGTGAAGGACGCATATAAGATATATCGTAAGGTTTTATAAGGAAATGAGTGGAAGAAATGGAGTAGTACGACTTTGGAGAAAGGATGGATAATGTCTTGTGTAATAATTTTGGTCCAATTTGGGGGACGAATATCGCTTCGCATATGAAGTGTTTTAAGGTGTTTCAAGAGTTCAAAATGAAGTTCGCCGAGTCTAGTTTCCAACGCAACAAATCGTACATTGATAGGACATCGGAGTAGAGAATTATGGACGTTACAAATTCAGCTGACAGAGCAGAAATGCGTGCTACAGTACTGCTACAGTAACCGACCGTGCTACAGCACTGGTACAGTAAAATGCTACAGTGACTCCCCGAATTTGACCCCTATAAAAAGGGTAATAACCCCTTTTTCCACCAGATTTCAGCCTAGAAATTTCCGGAAGTTATACGAGAAGGAGTGAGGGAGTCAAAGGAGAGCAATTTTCAAGTAGCGGAGCAGTGATTTAGGTCCGGGTAACGCATAGTTGTGACTCTAGTATTGTTTTGCAGTGGATTTTAGCGTGGATATTGAGGATATTGCTGTCGTAACAAGAAAAAAGGTATGAATCTTTCTCTTTTGGTATTATCTAAGGCTTATTCTCGGAGACAAAGTCGTTAAATAATTGTGTAGTAAGTTGGTTAGTTATGGAAGTTGAAAAAATAACGTGTGGGCTGTTTTCTAATATATATTGGTATTGGAAATGATATTATTGATGTTGGTATTGTTTTTGTTATTGTTGGTTGTTAGATTGTGATTTCGGGCTAGGCATATAAACAGGGGAAGTCTTTGCGCTAATTTCGCATTCTAAACGGAATTAAATTGGAGGCTTAAAATGAGCGTATGACATTGAGCCTAATAATATTATGAATGGTTTATATGTAGATTTACGAGCTTGGAAGGATAAACATTGAACGACTAAGGCGACCGAAAGGTATGTTAAGGCTCGTCCCTTTCTTTCAAAGCATGATTCCTATGGTATGATTTCATAAGTGTTTCCATAACCTCCTTGATTTCAAAAACTAGAAGCTTATGACTCTTAAAGCTTTTTATGATGTTAAAAATGAGATTTTTTTTTATGAGGACTACGTTGTGGATGATTTTATGCTTAAAAGTCTCAAATACGATTCCAGCGATGATGTGAAAATGTTAAGCTATTTCATGATTTTCTCGATTAATTTCATTGTTGTTAATCTCACCTTATAAATTGTTCCTTCAAGGTGGGATAGAGCGATAGTTTTTAGTTGAACTCCTATGCATGTCATGAGTATAATATATGTATATAGCTATTTTGTGACATTACAAAGTTCTATTATTTCATTTTGATTATGCATTGCACTCATTTTCATTCTTCATGTATATATAAGGCACAGTTGACAGGGGGCGAGACCTTTTGTTGTATATATATAAGGCACGGTTAATGAGTGGGGTGACCTTTGTGTGTATATATATATGGCACAGATTGATGGGGTGACGCGCTATGACCTTTGTTGGGATGTGTATATGTATGGCTTTGTTGACGGGGGGGTGATGTGTATATGTATGGCACGGATTGACGGGGGTGACGATGTGTGACGGTGTGATGTGTTATGACCTTTGTTGGGATGTGTATATGTATGGCACGAGTTGACGGGGGGTGACGCTATGGCCTTTGTTGTGATGTGTATATGTATACGATTGACGGGGGTGTGCCTTTTGTTGTGATATTTCTATGGATATATGTGTTTCTTTGATATAGTTGTACCGATGCATATATTTTGCCCATTCATTGACATGTCTCAAATGTTTTCTAGGATTTATGTACATGTTGATTTCATGCCTTACATACTCAGTACGAATACGACCCCGCTCTTCGGGGACTACGTTTCATGCCCGGTGACACTCGATTTCGTGATCCTGTTTTAAGACTTTGTTGTGGAGGGATCTAGTGTGTATATAGTTTTATCTGATCCTTTGACATAGGCTTTGTTATCTTTGTTATAGGTCTGTAGACATATATGGGTTGCGTATATACGGTTTGATCAACTATGTAGATGTAGTTCATTTTTTATATTCCCGTGCATAGTGGCAGCCTTATCGACTTGCATATTTTGCTATGTTTGGTTAGCTATGGCTTCTCAAGAGACAGGTTCTTTTTGATGTATGATATGATGAGTTTACAGCGTGCTTTTACAGATTGCCATATTGTTTCCAGTTTCGGTCTGATCATATCGAACGAGTTTATATACATTCGGGCGGTGGTCATGGCCAATCGGTTTGGGTCATGACAAAAGTGGTATTTTCCTAGGGATTGTCTATCGACCGTGTCCGGTAGAGTCTGTTTATGGGTGTGAAGTCGGCCACACTTATAAACAGGAGGCTACAGGGCATTTAGGAATCATTGACCTTTCCTTCTGTCTTAGATCGTGCGATAGAGCCAGAGTCTACGAAAGATCGCTTCTGACCTCTTTTTCCTGTAGGTAGGTGCAGACTAACGGAAGATGAAGAGATCAACCTCGGGCAGTGGGGGTGCTAAGAAGGCCCCCAGCATAGATCTAGGACCCCAGGCTCCGGGACCGAGCAGGAGGAGCCCAGTTATTCCATTGAGACTAATCCCTCGGAGGACCCAGCAACGATTCCTCTAGATTTTTTGACATCCAGGGAGGAGGACCCCCCAAGGGAAAGTTATGACACATATCCATCTGAGTATTCGTCAGGGACACCGGAGGAGGAGATCCCCGAGGTTGTACTAGCTGCTCCTAGGGTAGAGCACTCCTTCCGTAAGTGTTACGGATTACCCTAGTCATATCCCATATTTTCGTGCGTTGAAAAGCGTGCGAGTTAAATGACATTAGCAACGGAAGTGAGGTTATCCCTCACGCTCATAGGTGGTTAGAGTGAGAATATAGATGTAAGGCCCCGTAAGTTTGAAGAATTTCAGCGCTATATATGGCCTTGATATGGTATTTTCTTTTAAGTAAACCATTTTACGTAAAAGTTTGATAAATATGATTTTATACGATTTACTAATATTACTACTTTTGGATATGCTTTAAATTATAAACATTATGAGGAAATGTATAAATGATATTTTCTTAGATAGAAATTGTTTTCTCATAACAAAGTTATCTATTTGCCGTTTTGAGAATTAATAGTACAAAAATTTGTATTCTTGATATTAAATTGGAAATTTGGAATTTGATAATATATATATTTTCCGGATGTTTAAATCTTTATAATATATTAGTATACGTTTTAGTTTTATAAAATATTTATGATTTATTTATAACAATAATTCTGGGACATGGTAAGCCTTATCTACCACTAAAATAATTTTCCAGTGATAAAGTACAAAAAAATTGTTGCTAGCTCTTATTTTATTATATTACTCCTTATGAATAGATCAAAGTGATAGGAATATATGACTTTGTTATCCACTGCCTAGGTAAAGTCCACTTACGACCAAATAGCTAATTAAACAATTGGATTAGTCATTTTAATGATAGGAAGTCATCCACCGCTAACTTTCTATATAAATATATCTCATTTGTAGTACAATCATTTTATTCTTTCGTAAAGCTTCGTTTCAACAAACTTTGATAGAAAAATCGTATGCATTTTATTTCATTAAATGGTACTACTTGAGCTACTTGACTAGCGTTCTAATGGTTTGAATTAGTGGAGAAGAGTGGACGGAGATTACTTCATATGGAAGAAAGGAGATGGGCTGCTATGAAGGAAATCCAAGTACGATTCCTCATCTACAACCTTCCACGAGCTTGTTCGAGCATTCAATGTAAGTATTTTGTTAAGAACTCATAGGATGGTGATCGGAAGCCATGAGTTCAAGTCATAATAGTTGTGTAATTTAGTTATGGGTTGTTTTCTTATAGTATGGAGAACGATAGAGTTTGGTAGCTTGTGTAGAGCTTGTTTGTTGTGAAAAGGAGGTCGGTGTGGATTACACCATTATACTTTGGGTGAGTTCGTCGCTCCTTGATTATTTGACGATAGTGTTGGTATAGATGTGGTATTTGGTTGTTCTAGTTGTTGTTGTTGATATATGAAGTTGGAGGAAGTTAAGGTTCTATGAGATTCCAAATTTATATAAACAACCTGAAGATTCACCGAGTCTCCGAATGGTATTAACCATATGCCTTGTTGTGCTTATGTGGATTAAACTCCATTGTGTGCTTCTTTGGGAAGTATTGTAGCTTAAGGGGATCGAGGTATGTAAAGCCCCTTCTTTCTTTCTTTTGGCATGTCCTAGTTGTAATTAGGCTATGACACGAGTTTCGAGGTAATTCCGCTACGAGTATGTTCATGATTTATAATTGTTATTGATGTTAGTATCTATAATATGGTCGTGCTACGGTCTTTATGTCTCCGATATGATTGGATTAAAATGTCGGTAGCTTTTGTTCCTCAAGAATCCTACGTCTAGAAACGTCCGTAACTTCGTAAAAAGAACCGGATTGCTTTGAAACGTTCGTAGAAAGTTTTGTAACGTATAATGACTCTGATTTTCATAGGCGGGCTCGGAATGATTTGATACACGACTATGGTCCCTACGATACTTTGATATACTTATGATATTTGATATGTTTCCGAGCACCGTCCGAGCTATATTTGATATGACTATTGTCCGATTTTTAAAATGACCATCCAGATATCGACCTCGAAAATGATTTATATGCATATGGTTTGTCACTACCGTTCGTGCCAGCCTCGATATGTCTTTCACCGAGTCCCGGCCGGAGTACGTATTCGTGCACTTCATCGCATTGTTCTCACCGCGTCCCTCAGAGGGGCGGGCACGTTATATATATATGATGATGTGATATGATGATGTGGGGATGGCGACCAGGATGGCACACCGAGTCCCTTGCTAGCGGGGCCGGACACGCTTCACCGAGTCCCTCACAGGGCCGGGTACGTATATGTATATATGTATATGCATGCATGATGATGATATGATTTTACACACCGCGTCCCTCATTAGAGGGCCGGCACGTTATATGTATATGTAAACGATGATTTTATCTACCGAGTCCCTCAAGAGGGCCGGGACACGCTATATGTTTTTACGATGATTTTATGATATTGATATGCACGATATATGTTTTTTTAAGGCAAGTCTTATGATTTTCTATACTTTACTTCAAGACGATCCCGCTTATTATATTTCATGCTTTACATACTCGTACATATTCCGCAAAATCGACCTCCTTTTCTTCTGGGGGACGTGTACCTGTGTGAGTCAAGATATTAGCGAGAAGATAGGCGGGATTGGCGAGCTCCATTTTCTCCGAGGCTTTGCCAAGTCGAGTATTATATTATGGTTTCATGTTCCGTGTTAGAGAGAGAGTTGTCGCGGGTCTAAGATGTCGGTTATGTAAGCGGCTATGTAAGCCGATGTACTATTATGCAATGTATTATAAGTTTCATATGATTCATATGTCACAGATTTTATTCTATTTGAGAAAGGCAAAAGTATATTGTTCTTCGAAAAACTTTCATTCTGCGTATTTGTGTCATGACTTGAGGGCCGATGATTATAAGTACTACGAGAGTCAGCGGGTTCGCTCGGCCCTAAATAAGGGTCGGGTGCCCATCACACCCTATCGGATTAAGGATGTGACACTGGCCGTCGGTAAACCAAGAGTTACCCAATCATCCATATCCCTCGGACTCGGAGGAGAGAGATGATGAAGGCCAAATGAGCAGATGGTGGGTAGACAATGATGAAGAGCACACTTCACCTTATAGATCACCAGATCAGACTAGAGACCAATCGACTATAGGTATATGAGACTTTTTTGGAATTTCCTATGTATGTGCATTTGCTGTAGATTATTACCTAATAGCGGTAAGCAGTAATCAAAAGGGGCCGACAACCAAGTATTTATAAGTAATGGCGACCAAGGTGTTTTCGTCACCATGGGGAATTTCAAAATCTAGGATGGAAAGTAGTCATACATACAGGTGAAAGTTGGATATTGAGGATTAAAAAGGCCTAGGTAGTAATTGTGTAGTCGGAAGAATAAGAGATCCTTTCTAATTCGGAGGGAGATGCGTTACAAGAATGTTTTGGAATAAGTTAAGACCTCAACTTGCTCAAGATTAGGCGATGAAGGTCATGCAGTAAGTTGGGTGCAATTATATCAGCACTAACACACCGAATTTTATCAGAGTTTCAAGGTTAAGCGTGCTGGGGTAAGAGAAATACTAGAATGGGTGACCCCCTAGGAAGCATACTAAAAGTTCTATAAATTCAGACATAAGAGACAAATGAGAAGCTAGAGTAGCCTAAGGGAAAATGGAGTATGCGGAGTGGTTGGAAACTCTAAAAGATCATGAAGAATTAGGCGGACTAGATCGGCAAAGAGAAGGAAGGCGCATCACGCTTTTTTAGGATTAGGATAGGTTTGAAAAGTATTCAGATGTACTCTTGAGAAAGGCGTTAGAAAATATATGCGTATGCGTATGATATCTCATATGTGGTTGTACCAACGGGTATGTGTATCCCGGCAAAGAACCGACGTTGCAAAGATACGGAAGGCATTAATCGAATAAGGTAACGAAGTTCAAGTGGCAAAAATGGTACGAATGTTACAAGGTAAGTTAATGTTATTCTTACTGCAAGTTAGAGTTGAAAGGTCCTAATGCAATAACATCGGGGAAAGGAAGAAAGTGAGTATATATAGGAAGAAAAGAGATTAGAATATCTTGAGAAAAGAAGAGAGAAGTGAGAAATGAGGGTGAGTGAATCTTCCAAGAGAGATGACGGGCAAAGCAAGGGACTATTTGGATAAAATTTGGGAGTAGGTGTGTGAAAGGAATAGGGTATGATAGTACGACGGGGAAATGAACGTACATAATTAGGAGAACAAATCGGTAAGTAGGATCAAGGGAAGTAACCAAGAAGAGGAAGGGGAAGTGAGGAAGAATAAGCAGGTTCGGTAACAATGTTAGGGGATTCCCAGTTCTTGAGAAGCAATCGAGGAACTAAAGGCACGGCCAAGCAGACATAATCACCTTTAAAAGGGAGGAAGCCCTCCTCAATGATGATTTGGAAATAAAACAGATCTGCAACTCTAAAAGGATATTTTATGAACTTTAGGGTCAATGTTATAATATGAGGAAAGAAGGAGAGCATTTAGGAGTAAAGTAGCTGGAAATCTTTAACCCCGGGGCTACACAGGATGCTTTAACGATTTAGCTGTAAGAAACCGATCAATCATCAAGATAAGAACGAGGATGATGGGATGACACAAATGATTAGAAAATTAATGGCATGGGATAAGAATTCCGGTAAAGGCCGAGAGATTCGATTATAGAGGGAGTAGAGTGAAATGTAAGGAACATGTATGGAAGACAACTCGACCGTAGCGTCAGAAAGACGGATAAAGGCTCGATGAATGAAGCATGGAGGGAGTATAAACTATAAGAATTTTGTGCTAAGAGCAAGAAGTAGTAGGACACTAGGAAAACTTGATGTACGGCTGTAACACGAACACATAGTTAGGAAGAATTGCGAGTAAATGAGCTAAACGGGTGGAAGGACTAACAGTGGATGGAATTGTGATGGGATGGTACGGTATAGACCTAGATGAAAGGAGAACTTAGGGCAAAAATAGATTTTCAATGTTAAAAGGGATTCGCACTCGTAACGAAACACTCCAAAGTTTCCTAACCCAAGATAAAGGATGACTAATGGAAATAGGCATTGTACAAGTTGAAACTATGAGGACTAAAGGAAGGAGAAGGTGTTAATGAAATAGTTAAAGGGAATTATGTGGCCGCCGACAACAAGGAGAAGGTTATTGAATCAGTAGGCTTGCCCAAGGTAAAAACAAATTGAAATTATAAGACAATAGTTATGTGAAAGATACAAAGATGCGATCATGAAGAAAATTGAATTTTTTTTAGTTATATATCTATATGTGTGTGCATAAGTTGTAGTATCATAAACGAAGATGAAGACTCGACGAAAGAAAAAAGGAAAGGGTGTACTTTGTGAGGATTTCATGTTAAGAACAAGAGCTGACAGAACACTAGAAGGACTATGATGCATAGCTGCGATGCAAACAAGTAGTTAAGGAGAATTACGGGACAAATGAGCTAAGATAATGAAAGGACGAGTCGTGGGAGTGGATGGTGTTGAATATCAACTTTCAATGGTATAGTATATACATAAATAAGAATTCAAAACCTAGAGAAAGGAGAATTTCAAGGATATTAAGAAGATAGTCGTGGAGAAAGACTAGGGCTAAAAGAGCGTGGTATAGTCTTACACTCCATAAGGGGCTTAATGAATTTCGATGTCCCCATTAATTCGTTAACCTAGGGGACTACTAGTCATGAGAGGTAGAAGTGAAAAGACAATAAAAAAGGCGTTAGGATTGTATCCGATATGTATAAGCATTTTGATTTGATACAAGAACTCAACTAACAAAAAGGAAAACAAGTTAAACCATGCGATGAAAAGAACTCCGGAATTATATGGAATAGAGGAGTTGAAGGATCGCTAAGCTCGGTCAGATGGCTATCAAAGACGGTTAACACTCAAAGGTTACAGTATATGAAAACATCTTTTAAAAGGGGGGAAGCACAAATTCAGTTCTAAGATGAGCAACTATATTTCGAAGCTCAAGAAAAGAGAAATCTTAGCACTAGAAGAGATGAAAGTTTTAGCAAGAGGAATAAGTATAGGGAGTTCAATGATCTCCAAAGGAAAGGGAGATAGTGTGCCTATGAATAGCAAGACAGTAGTGCTACCTAAGATTAGAAAGTACCTCGCAAGTCGTGGAGTCACAAGTCGCTGGTCATATAAAATGTGAGAGTATATGTTATAGAACCATATAGACAATTGTCTTGATGCAATGGCCGACAAAAATGGTGTAAGGACAACGATAGGGAGTCAAAGAAGAACATCGGCTAATTTAACTCTCAAATGATCACCGGTACAAGAGAATCAAGGACTTAAGAAGAAAGCATACTCGTATCAAAAGGAAGTTATGATTAAGTAGGATTTTATCTTAGTTCCATGTTTATGAGTTTATATTGCAATTATGCTAAAACTGAGGAGAGGAAATTGTAGAAAAAGTTCAGGTATGAATAGGATGATATTGTAAGGAATTAAAGAGTTCGACCAAGGAAATAAAAAGGAGATCATGTGGTAGGTATATAAGGTCGACGAGTACAAAAAGGAATAATCTGAAATAGCACCAAGAAGAAAGCAAGGAAGAGTGCCATATCTGAACAAGGGAGTTTATCTATTAGTAGAAAAATAAGGAGCAAGGCAAAAGAGTAGAACAATTAAGAGTGCTCATAGACTGGCAGGGAGCCATAGCAATTATGAGTCAAGACCATCTTAATGGCAACAGGTCCCTGGACTGTAACTAGATATCAGTTGACCACTGAGTACATACATAAGAACATGACGATATGGAACTAATGAATGAGTTCGATAGAGAATTGGGAGGATATGAAAGAAAACTAATGAGCCCATAATATAAGAGCATGGAGATCAGGAATTAAAGGAGGACAACTATTTCAAGAAACTAATAAAAGTGTTATAAGATCGCAAGCTACAACATTCGAGGATGAATGTTTTTAAGGAGGGGGAAGCATGTTACACCCCGTATCTTCGAAGAAGCACTCATCAAATTTAAAGCATAAGTACGTTGAGTTATGACTAAGTAAAACCACTTTGGAATATAAGGAGCAAGCAGTATTAAGTATATTTAATGGGTGAAGGACGCATATAAGATATATCGTAAGGTTTTATAAGGAAATGAGTGGAAGAAATGGAGTAGTACGACTTTGGAGAAAGGATGGGTAACGTCTTGTGTAATAATTTTGGTCCAATTTGGGGGACGAATATCGCTTCGCATATGAAGTGTTTTAAGGTGTTTCAAGAGTTCAAAATGAAGTTCGTCGAGTCTAGTTTCCAACGCAACAAATCGTACAATGATAGGACATCGGAGTAGAGAATTATGGACGTTACAAATTCAGCTGACGGAGAGTATAAAATGCGCGCTACGATGCGCTACGGTAACCGACCGTGCTACAGCAACCTTTGGTACAAGAAAATGCTACAGTGACTCCCCGAATTTGACCCCTATAAAAAGGGTAATAACCCCTTTTTCCACCAGATTTCAGCCTAGAAATTTCCAGAAGTTATAAGAGAAGGAGTGAGGGAGTCAAAGGAGAGCAATTTTCAAGTAGCGGAGCAGTGATTTAGGTCCGGGTAACGCATGGTTGTGACTCTAGTATTGTTTTGCGGTGGATTTTAGCGTGGATATTGAGGATATTGCTGTCTTAACAAGAAAAAAGGTATGAATCTTTCTCTTTTGGTATTATCTAAGGCTTATTCTCGGAGACAAAGTCGTTAAATAATTGTGTAGTAAGTTGGTTAGTTATGGAAGTTGAAAAAATAGCGTGTGGGCTGTTTTTTGATATATATTGGTGTTGGAAATGATATTATTGATGTTGGTATTGTTGTTGTTGTTTTTGTTGGTTGTTGGATTGTGATTTCAGGCTAGGCCTATAAACAGGAGAGGTGCTGCCCGAATTTCGGCAGATTCTAAACTGAATTAAATTGATGGCTTAAAATGAGCGTATGACATTGAGCCTAATAATAGTATGAATGGTTTATATGTAGATTTACGAGCTTGGAAGGATAAACGTTAAATGACTAAGGCGACCGAAAGGTATGTTAAGGCTCGTCCCTTTCTTTCAAAGGCGTGATTCCTATGGTATGATTCCATAAGTGTTTCCATAACCTCCTTGATTTCAAAAACTAGAGGTTTATGAATCTTAATGCTTTTTATGATATTAAAAATGAGAATGTTTTTATGAGGATTACGTTTAGGATGATTTTATGCTTAAAGATCTCAAATATGATTTCAGTTATGATGTTAAAATGTTAACCTATTTCATGATTTTCTCGATTAATTTCATTGTTGTTGATCTCACCTTATAAATTGTTCCTTCAAGGTGGGATAGAGCGATAGTTTTCAGTTGAACTCCTATGCATGTCATGAGTATAATACATGTATATAGCTATTTTGTGACATTACGAGAGTTCTATTATTTCATTTTGATTATGCCTTGCACTCATTTTCATACTTCGTATAAATAAGGCACGATTGAAAGGGGTGACGAGCGTGACCTTTGTTGTATATATATATAAGGCATAGTTGACAGGGGGTGACGCTATGACCTTTTTGTGTGTATATGTATGGCACAGTTGATAGGGGTAATGCTGTGGCCTTTGTTGGGATGTGTATATTTATGGCACAGTTGACAAGGGGTGACGCTGTGGCTTTGTTGTGATGTGTATACGTATGGAACAGTTGACATGGGGTGCCGCTGTGGCCATTGTTGTTGTGTGTATATATATGGCACATTGACGGGGGGTGTTGTGGTGTCTTTGTTGTGATATTTCTATGGATATATGTGTTTCTTTGATATCGTATCTTGATGCATTTATTTTGCCCATTCATTAACATATCTCAAATGTTTTCTAGGATTTTATGTACATGTTGATTTCATGCCTTACATACTCGCAAGACACTATTAAATACCGACCCCCACTCTTCTGGGGCTGCGTTTCATGCCGCAAGTACGGACACTTTGGTGATCCTCCGGTTTAGGACTTGACTCGGTGCATGAGAGGCTCTAGTGTTCCGGAGCTCGAGTTGTTTTTATACAGATCCTTTGACATAGGCTTTGTTTTACTCTTAGAGGTCTGTAGACATATGTGGGTTGCGTATATACGGTTTGATCAGCTATGTAGATGTAGTTCGTTTTGGATATTCCCATGCATAGTGGCAGCCTTATCGGCTTGCATATTTTGTTATATTTGGTTAGCTGTGGCTTCTCAAGAGACAGGTTCTTTTTGATGTATGACATGATGAGTTTACATAGTTCTTTTACATTATTGCCATATTGTTTCCAGTTTCGGTCTGATCATATCGAGCAGGTTCGTATACGGGTATCCAGTTCGGGCACTGGTTATGGCCCATCGGTTTGGGCGTGACATAGCCATTTCTTCTAGGGTCCTATTATTTATTTCTACTACCCCATTTTGTTGTGGAGTTCTAGGTGAAGTGAAGTTATGGTCAATACCATTTGTTGAACAGAATTCTTCAAATTTTACAGTCTTGAGTTCAGTACCATGATCAAACCTGATGGATGCCTGTTTATTTCTTAATTTTCTTTCCAATCTTCTCACCAGACTTATGAAGGCATCACATGCCTCATCCTTTGATGCAAGAAACAGTGTCCAGGTAAACCTGGTGAAATCGTGAACAATAACAAATATGTATCTCTTACCTCTACAGCTCATTACTCTCATTGGACCACATAAATCATATGGATCAATTCTAGAGACCTGGTGGTGCTAATTACCCTCTTTGTTTTGAAGGATGTTCTGACCTGTTTGCCCCTTACATAAACACTGCACACTTTATCATCCTTGAACTTATTGTTAGGTAACCCAATCACTAAGTCCTTAGAGACTAATTTATTTAATTGACCTAGGCTAGCATGTCCCAGCATTTTGTGCCAAAGAAAGGGGTCACAGTCCATGACACTTAAACAGGTGAGATCATTGCTTGGTATCCCTATGATATCAGCCTTGTATACATTTTTTATAGCTCATGGTTGTTAGAACCGTGTTACCTATTTTAAGATCAGTAACATTGCACCCTGCTGAAGTGAAGAGTACCATATTCCCTTTGTCACATAGCTATGAGATGCTCAGTAGACTATGTTGCAATCCATCCACATGATATACATTATCAATTGCATGCTCTTATGATCTGCCTATCTTCCTTATTCCTTTGATTTTCCCTTTCATGCCTCCTCCAAAGGCCACATTTCCTCCTTCTACGGCTGAGAGTGAACAAATTTGTTCTTTGTCTTCAGTCATGTATCTTGAGCAAGCACTATCCATGTATCCGTTTTGCTCGATTCCTTTCACCCTCACATGCACAAAATATTCAAGAATTAGTTTTAAGAACCTATACTAGTGTTACACCTCGCATTTTGCACTTTCGGATATTTCGAGACAATGGCGGAAAGTTTAGGGCAAGGTCATTTTTCGGTTTCGTTGTAATGCGTAAGTCGTTGAAAAATATTATTAGTGTGGAAATGTTGAGAAAGGCGAGGGCAAAAAGGGAAATTTGCAAAAATGGTATTATGGTAATTTTATGAAAAGGTTAGGGGCAAGAAGGTAATTTCACACCAATTCTAGAAAAAAAAAAGAAGTCATGAAGGGAGAAATGAAGAAAACTCTAGAAAAGAAAAGAGAGAAAGAAAAGGAAAATTCTAGAGAGGGGCATGTGCCCCTCACATGCTTGCCACATATATATATATATATATATAAGTTGTCATCTTTTTAATTAAGAGAAGGGAAAGAAAGAAAGAAAGCAAGAGAAAAAAAAAAAAAAAGAGGAAGGAGAAGCACGGCCAAGGGGGCTGGCCGAAACCAGCCCCTCCAATTTGATCCCGAAAAATTTGTTTCTTTATGTTTTCATGCTAATCGGAAGGCCCTCGTCGACATGGAATGGTTGTTGGAATAAGAAGTTCCTCCGTTGTTGCTATGGACATCCTTAGCCGTGGAAGAAGTGAAAGAAGAAGGTATGAATTCAATTCTCTTTCATGTGTTATGGATGATTGTGAGTATTGTAGAGCGTAGAAAGGGATGAAATATGTGAAAATATGTGTGTATGTGAGGTGTAGCCGTGGTGTATGTAGTATGTAAAGATGGTAAATTAATCGTATTTAGTATGTTTTGTGTTGTTGTAATGTGTTGAAACTAATGAAATTCATGGAAATATTGGTGTGGTGTTGAGCCGTGCATGTTGGTGTTGTAGCCGTGAGCATGTTGTATGAAATAGGAGTAAGGAATTAAGTCTATGTAGTAATTTGATTGTTATGTTATGGATTATGTAATGTTAAAATAGATGAAATGTGTGAAGTTGTGTGAATTGTGGTGTGGCCGAATGGTGGCTGGTTGGTATGGAAAGAATGGATGAATTTATGTAGTGTGTTGTTTGTTGTTGTAATGTCAAGAAATGGATGAGAATTCATCAAAGTGTATGTGTTATGGTTGTGGTCGAAAATGATCATATTTGGTAAGTTGTGGTAAAATGGTGTGGTAAATGAAGTGTTTGAATATTGTGTGGATTGCTTGGAATGTTCTTAAATCGTGTGTGAATGGTTGCGGATTAGTAATGAATATGTGAGCATTGGAATTAAATTGAATGTAAGTAGTGTGTCATGGAATTGTAAGAAAACAATTGGGAATGTTAGAATGTATTTTGGGTTGAATAGTGGCATTGTTGATGATAGTTGGCCGGGTTGAATTCCCGGATGGTTGTTGATTAAAGTTAGCCGAGTGAGAGTCTCGGGGATGTCGTATTTACAGAGGAAATGCTGCCGAAATTTCGGTAGCCTATAAGTGAACTTGTATGAAGAATTAAGGCAAACGCAAGTCGATGAATCTAATGATCATATGGATCCTTTTGAATGTAGATAAGCAAGTTGGGATGAACAAGTGTAGCTAGCAAGGCGGCGCAGGTATGTGAGGCTTACTTTTTTTTTATGGCATGTCCTAGAGCTAATAAGTTGTGATATAATGCGTACTTGGGGTAATTCCGCTCCCCGATCTACGAGTCCGTTTATGATTCGATTTATGTTATACATAAGCATGTTAGTATCACTAAGCCGTGTATGTTTGGTCAATGAGTAAGTACGAGGAGGTTACGTAACTAAAAGAGTTCTGTAAGTACGAACACCCCTAACTTCGGTATGTTATCTTGATTTTGGTTCGAAGTGGGCCCACGATTTCCGACCCCTCCCTTATGTGCGTCTGTATGGCATCTGGTATGTTCATCGCTTCTGTTCCCCCGAAAGTTCTGTATGACTAAACGTTCCTTACTTCTGTAAATGATCTCGGATTTTGCGTTTGAAAGTCAGTTTGATATGATATGCCTTGACCACCTGATATGATACGTCCTGGCGTTCTGATATGATAATTGTCACGTCCGGTAAGGATTGATCTGAAATTTGCTTCTGAGCCTCAGATATCGGTAAGAATATTCGTTTGTCGAGTCTTGATTTATATGCATATGTTTCTGCACTACTCTGCTCGTGCAAGGCTCAATGTCTCTTTCACCGCGTCCGGGCCGGGTTCGATATGTTATCGTGCGCATTACGCCGCACCGTCTCGTTATGTCGCCACCGCGTCCCGGGCCATGGTTCCGTTATCGTGCACTTCTGCATTGTTCACCGCGTCCCTCGTAGGCGGGCCGGGCTCGTTTTATGATATTATATTATTATGATGTGATGTTATGGGGTGGTGGCCGACATCTTGATGGCGTTTGATTGCGTGCGATTCACCGCGTCCCGTACTAGAGGCCGGGTTCGGAAATTGGGGCGTACCGCGCCACTCTTTCTTTGTCCATTTTGGCAAAGCAGGGCCGGGTTCCGATATATATATGCTACGGCGTTCGATTATATGCATTTACGATATATGATTATAAATTCATTCCGCTACTTTTAAATCATATCCCCGAAGAGGGTTCTAATAGGATATTGTTATTTGCATATGGGTATGATAGCTAGTTTTTCGATTCTGATCGTACGTGCAACGTTCTAATGATTCGTATCGCTTGTATGTATGATGATCTTTTCACATTCGGTATACTAATTTCAAGACTTAGCATTGGGTTGCGACCTACTTTCTATCCGTACGTGTCCTAATTTTTGCTTGTAGGATGGAACACGTTACTCTACCTATTCTATGCTATCATCTTGTAGAATATAAAAGGCCGGGTAAGTACAATGATTTTTACATAGAAACCACCGGCTCAATACGTATGATTATATCCCGGATATTTTGAACAACGGGTTCTTTGTGTTAATTTGAGAAGTTATCAAGGCTACATAGGACTTCCGATTGTCTTAAAGGCTTAAATTTGTGTGATTTTAATGACTTCTAAGGAAGCATTTGGAGGCAATTTCCATTTTAGTAAGTGTGCTAATTTTTTGGAAAATTATATTTTTAGTTTTGTAAGAAATAAGGTAATGATTGATTTTTATTTAGCACGAGTTGTTCATGGAAAAATATGAGTGCGGAAGCGTAGGGAAGGCCTAAGGGCAATTTTTGAATTTTGAAAAATTTACGGGAATTTCAAAACATGGACTACAAGTCATTGGGCCAAAAATAATTCACTTGAAAAATTTGGGCCCAAAGTTAAGGGAGTGCCGCCACTAGGCCAAGTCCACCCAATAATCTACAATTTTGTCCGTTATGCTTCCGTACTTACGGGTACGACTAAGGTCTTATCTCTACGGTCACGTATTCGTGGTGCCGAGTCCGATTATGGTTGAGTAACTTGGTCCTATTTACGTACTCTAATTTTGGTTATGTTATGTTTATAGTTTTTACGGCTTTACATACGTGTGTGTATGTGTGTTGTACATTTTCCGTCGAAAAATTATGTTCTTCGGGGGGCGCGTTTTCATGCGCGCGGTACCCACGGATGAGTGTGAAGATGTTCCGGTTATGGTATGATGAGCTTGTATTCCTTGCATGTAAATGAGAGAAATGCCGAGTCGAGTATGTACGTTATGTCTTCCGGATGGTACTAGAGACTTTGTAAGACATGTGGTGTGGGTATAGAATGTCGGTCGTGTGGGCGGCTTCATGGCTTCGACATCTTGTATAGTGTTATGCATAAATTTTGTCAGATTACAGATTTTATTTGATTTAGTATGTATTATGTTCTGGTATGATTAGAAAAAAAAAATTGCGTGCGATAAAGGTCTGCGGGTTCGCTCGGCCTTAAATCGAGGTCGAGTGCCCATCACGTCCCTCGGAAATTGGGGCGTGACAACTAGCTTGGGTCCTGTTCTTTGAACAAAAGGATGAATAAAGTCTTTCTTTGTCCATTTTGGCAAAGCACCAGAAAACCTATTCCATTTACCTGTTTTATTTTTTTTGGCAGGTTTGACATTTCTTTTAGCCACATTCAGGTTCCTCTCTTGATGTTTCTTGTTTCATTATTTGGACAATTTGTTCTGTAATGACCAGTTTTGGCACACAGAGTGCATAATTTTCTTCTATAAATTCATTCTTAGCAGCTCTACTTTTAAATCATATCCCAGTGGTTGGACTGTGGGTTCTAATAGTGATATTGTTGAGAATGTAAGAAGATTTTATCCAATGGCAAGATTTTTCAGTATCATTTTTAGTTCTAGCTAGTTTTGTGCTAAATTTCTTGATCATTCCTTTTTCAAGGTGCAACTCAGTTCTAATCCTTTTCAATTCACTATCAGCCTTGATATGTTGAGTATTACCAAGATCTTTTCACTTCCCAGTAACAGCTAATTTCAAGACTTCTTGTTAGGTTGCACGACCTACTTTCTATCCTATGCCGTGTCTAATTTTTGCTTGTAGGATGGAACACGTTACTCTACCTATTCTATGCTATCATCTTGTAGAATATAAAAGGCCAGGTAAGTGAAGAACACAATGATTTTTACATAGAAACCACCGGCTCACAAGGGCGATAAAAACCACGACCTACCACCTCTGTAGGAGTTTCAAACTCCACTACAACGGTGAGCCTTTATAAATTCAAGTTACAAACTCTCCAACCTAGGAACAAACCTCTAATCCCTATCTTACTAATCAACTTCTGACTAGCAAGCAACCTTCAAGTTGGCCTCTAACTTGAAGTTGAATTTACAACTTTTTTGTATCTAACTGTAATGCATCAAATAAAGTGGATAAAGATGCAACTCGATAGTCCAACCTAATACAAGTTTTCTAACTCAATCACAGTAAAACATAAACTCTATTCTACAGATTCTTCAATCGTCTTCTCGTACTAGGGACGTACGCCTAGATTCTGAATATTCTTGATATCTCTTTGATCACTCAATATTCTGAAATCTCTCTTTATCGATATGCGAACCTTCATCTTGGTAAGACTTGGATAATTATAACATTGAGTACACAACAGGTCGGCAAACATAAAACCCTCTTCAAGTAGGCCCATGAGATGTAATACGGTTTGAGTTGTATTTGGATTCTTGCCTTGTTGTGTCCGCTTCTTGTCCCTGTAGAGGTCTTACTAATCCCAACAAATATGGAAAGGAAATCTGCACACTTGACCACCAAGTCTTTACCATAAATCTACAAATCCTAGTTGTTGTTGGACTTGCGCTGGAATACGTTCACAAACCTGTTTCGTCTGCCTCTGAATCTCTACACTGTCTGATATGGAACATATTCATAAACCTTTTTCATCATGTCCTTCTTTTTCATTCTTACATCTCTATCTTGAGCCTGCTTTTGTGATGGATAATGGAACATGAGGACAAACTTGTTTTATTGATCATGTGTTGCTCTGTGTCTGTCTTCTTCCTCTTTATTCACATTTATTCATTGCTTGAATAAATCATGTCTCCACCTTGTCTCACTCTGTGACTCTAATTTTATTCTTTCTCTGTGTTGGAACATGTATGCAGACCTAGTTCATATGCTTTGTCTGCAGCTCTCTTTATTCGAACAAATTCTTCTAGTTCTTGTCTAGTCAACTTCACTTTTCCTCCTCATGGTCTCTATCCTCTGATTCATTCATGCCTTGTATCTGATGACTCCTTTGTGATAGAACATGTTTACATGCTTGTTCTATTCTTCAATGAGCTCGCTTCCGGGGCTGAGTCATCTTGATCTCCTTTGCTCTACATCTGTTTTTGTAATAGAGCATATATGTTGATGGTTCATTCTCTCTATGATCTGTTCATTGTACTTGTCTTTGCATTGACACAGATATGTTGATCATTTGTGTTCATGTGTCTGCTCCTTTCTGGAGCCTCTTAGCAATGAACATGTCTATGGACCTGTTCTAACCATCATGTGCTTGCATATCACTATGTTTGGAACATCTTCTGTATCTCAACCATTTGTCTAGCTTTATTCAAATACTTTGTCAATCATCACATGTATCTAAACCTAGTATTGAATGTTCATTCTACTCACTTTGTCAGTCATCACAACTTCACACATGGTTTTGTGCCAGCAAATTCCCCTCTTTTGATGATGACAAACCCTGTGCGCTTTACACCATGTGCAACCTATTCCAAACATCTCACAGCCCAGTATTTGAGCTTTACACTTATAGCAAACCAGGTTAGCAATTGAGTCAAAAAGAATAAGCACACGGTTAATTAATTTTCCCCTTTTTGGCATCATTAAAAAGTTCATCTAGATTACTTAAGTTTCTGTCACGACCCAACTGGAGGGCCGCGACGAGCACCCAGTGCTAGCCCACTCGGGCACCCCTTACCATACTTTCACATCACATCTAGGTGAGACACATAGCTAAATCATGCTTTCATTCATCATTCATATTAATCCCATTGGGCAACAACACATCTATATCATCATTAACAACTATGCCCGTATAAATGTACATAAGCCGACGAGGCTGGCAAAATAACATCCCAAAATATAGGCCGACAAGGCCAAACATACCTAACCATATACACATGTCTATGAGCCTCTAAGAAGAGTACGTCATATCATAACATATAAGCAGGACAGGACCCCGCCGTGCCCATGAATATGTACACAAAAGAATCTATACAAAAAGCTGTAGCTCCGAATGAAGTGGAGCTCCACTATGTAGTCCCTGAGAAATATAACTATGGATCAAGTCTGTCTCCCTGGCCACCTGCGTGCATGACGCAGCGTCCACAAAAAAAAGGACGTCAGTACGAAGAAGGTACTGAGTATGTAAAGCATGATCAATATCAATACAAAAGCATAATAGACAACATATGAAATAACATGGGATGGGAGATAATAGTATCATCGTCATAGCACTTACTTGCTTTCCATAGGGACATTCCATTTCTATTGCGTATCCGTGTACATACATCCATATCCGTACTCATTTACTTTTCGTATCCATTTTCGTATTCGTATTCGTATTTTCGCTCATACTCATATTCATATCATTTACATTTCATATACATTGCATATAAAAAAGCCTTTACATAACATTTACATATACTTAGCATACTCGTACTCATATTGATGTCATATGCATAGCATTTATATAGCATACCCGACCACGAAGGTTCGGTGTTCCACATACCTGGCCCTACCAAGGCTCAGTGTCATACATATCTGGCCCTACCAAGGCTCAGTGTTATCCGTACCCAACTGCAGTGGTGCGCACGCATCATCATATATATATATATATATATATATATATATATATATATATATATATATGTTATATCCCGTATTTTGTACATCGGGACAATCCGAGTTAACCATGATAAGTTTGGGACAAGACTACTCCGGGATACAAAGTCGAGACTTTTAACCACGATTTTGTTTTAAGGCATGAATTGTTTATGATTTTGTTGGCATGGGTTATTAAGGAAAAAGTTGGGGTTCAAAGTGAATATTGAAAGTTAAAGTTCATGAAAAAAAAAAAAAAAAAAAAAAAGAGGGGTCATGTGGCCGGCCACATGGGTGTGGGCCATGGCCACATGGATGCTTAATATATGTTACCAAAAGATGACTAATTAGTCATCTTCACCATTTCTTACCCTTAGAAATTTCAAGAACCTTGGAGAGCACCAAGAGAAGGCCATTCGGCCAAGACCAAGGAAAATTGAGGTCCAAAAGTATTGATCAAAAAAATAATTTCTTCTAGCAATTCCAACCATTGAAGGGTCCTTGTTAACGTGGAGTACTTGTTGGAGTCAACAAACCGTTTGTTTTCATCATTTACAACCTTGGCTAAATTATGAAGTTAAGAAGAAAGGTAAGATTTAATCCTCTTTTCATATGTTAGAAATGATTTGTACATATCGTAGTATGTGGAAATGGATGAGACTCATGAAAAATGGCATGTTGAAGTTGGGCCGTGTGTATTGTGTTGTAGCCATGTGTGTATGGTGTTGTGTAGGAGTGTTGTAGCCGTGTGTGTTGGTGTTGCATTTAGCGTGTTGGTTGTTGTAGTGTGTTGAAATGGATGGAAATCATGAAACTTGTGTGTGGTGTGGTGGCCGAATATGGGTCATCATGTATGCCAAGAATGAATTAATTTTATTTAGCATTTTGGTTGTTGTTGTCGTGTGGATTCTATGTTGATAACGGAAGTTTAATGATTCAAATTGAAGTTGAAAGTGTTGTGGGCTGTTTTAGTGGCCAATGTGATCCTTATGTAGCTTTTTGTACTTATGAAAATAATATTGTTAACGTGTGGATTGTTGGTATAATTCACGAATTTGGAAGAAGGAAAGGTGTTGTTGTTGTTGCTCTCGGGTTTGGGTTGGTTTCGGGTGAAGTGGAGTTTTGTTTGGGGTGTTTTGAATATGGTGCGGATGGTTTAATGTGTTCTTGAATCTTGTTTGAATAATCTTAGATGAGTACTTGAATACGTGAGCGTTGATGTTGGTTCGAATGTAAGTAGTTGAATTGAATATAATGGGATGTTGTTGAACTATGTAGAAAAGAGCTATTAACGTTAGAATGCGTTCTGAATTGATTATTGATGTTGCTAGTGTGGTTGTTGGTATTGTTGTTGATGAATTTCGCCGAGTTGTAATCTCGGGGTTGTTGTATTTATAGGGGAAATGCTGCCCAAATTTTTGTAGAATTAAATGCTAGTTTGGGATTATAGTTTCAAGTATCTATAGCTAATGTTTGGTATATAACGATGTTGTTGTAGATCGTGGGCAGCCCAAGACTTAAGTTTGGATTAGCTTAGGAAGCGGACGAGGTATGTAAAGCTTACCCTTTCTTTCTTTTGGCATGTCTTAGTTATAAGTAGGCTATGATACGAGCCTCGGGGTAACTCTATTCTGGCGATCCGAGTATGTCTACGATTCTTATTCACTCCTTGATATCCGCACTCTTAGTGTAGTCAAGCCATGGTCTATGTGTCTTTTGTATGATTGAATTCAATGTTGCATAAAGAATTTTGTCCCTAAAAGATTCTATGTCTAATAATGGCCGTAACTTTCGTAGACAGAACCGGATCGCCTCGATATGCTCGTAGGAGGTTCCGTAGCATATGATGACTCTAATTTCCATAGGCGGGCTCGGATTGGTTTGATACTTGTCCGTGGGGCCCCGAGACTTTCCTTTGTACAGTTCTAACGATTTTTTTTTGAAAGAACTCAATATGCTTATCATCCCGACCCCCGAGTATGATTACTTACTTATTTGCCGAGTCTGAAATAAGGATTGCTATGCATATGATTCCGATACGTAGCTATGATTTCTAAAGTTCTATTTGATATGTTCTCGAGTGACATTCGGAAGAAACCTGATTTGACTATTGTCTTGGCTTACAAATGATAGTTCGTATTGATTATTCTATTGGGACTTTGTAAATGTTTTGCATTGCATATAGTCTTCCACGACTCTGCTCGTGCACACTATTGTTACTTCCTTCGCCGAGTCCCGGGCCGGTATGTCATCGTGCGCACTATGCTATATTCCGAAGTATGATGAGTTTCCGAAGTATGATGTGATTTCCGAAGTATGATGTGTTACGAAGTATGATGTGATACGGAGTATGATGTGTTCGGAGATGTGCAATATTTCGAAGTATGATGAGTTATGGCGCCCGAGATAGGAGGGGCGACCATGTTCCGTCCGCCGGGTCCCATTATGGACCGCATATGATATATGTTATTGACATGCATGATTTATGTTCAGGAGTAAGTATTCTGGCATTCTGAATATTATACTTAACGCATTTTGATATTCTGATTATTATATTTGCTTTCTGTACTTCATATGCATGATTAATATGTCAAATGCAAGCATTTTCGCATTTTGATTATGATGTTCACTTTCTGTACTCCTTATTTACGGTTATGACCTCATTTTCGTATTCCATGCTTTACATACTCAATACATATTCGTACCGACCCCTTTCTTGGGGGGTGCGTTTTTATGCCCGCAGTACGGACTCTCGATTTGGTGATCCGCCGGTCAGGGTACTACTCGGCTACTTTGGAGCGCTCCCTTGTCCGGAGCCCACATTTTGGTACAGATTCCTTCATTGTATATATGTACATTTATTCAGGGGTACGGCGGGGCCCTGTCCCGCCATATGATTTGTTGTTACTCTTAGAGGTCTGTAGACATATACGTGGGTTGTGATTAGTTATCGTCCGGTTGTGTTCGTTTGATTTGTATTTGGGCGGCCCATCAGCCGTGGCAACCCCGTCGGCTGCGCATATGCATGCTTCGATATGTTATGTATATTACGACAGCCTTGCCGGCTTCTGTGCAGTATATATGCTTGTATGTGACAGTTTGAAACCACGTCTGATCTTTGTATATAAGTAAGTTGGGTGTATGCCGATTCTGATCAATGAGTGTGTATGGGTGCCCAGCTCGGGCACTAGTCACGGCCTATGGGGTTGGGCCGTGACAATATATATATATATATATATATATATATATATATATATATACGTATTCACTATATTCTACCCGGCCATATAAGCTCGGGGTTCACAATAGCCACTCATAGGCACATATACATATATGCTCATAAATACCTTTAGCCTTTTTACTATCGTCATTCATTACATTCTATCCTTAGAGGATTACTCGTCATAAAAGGAACTTAGTACAATCGTATCATATCGAGAATCATAAGCTTGGTAGCTTTTAGAGATAGGATCATTGGAGAATATCGTAGGATCATAGAAGGATAATTATTTGGCCAAAGAACCATGCCTTGTGAAAGAAGGGTTAGCCTTACATACCTTTTTCGTGCAACTATTCTATCACTTGTACGTTCTTCTTCAATGCTCACGTTCTACCTTCATTAGAGTTATACTATCATTAGGAAATCGACGACTTAACATACATGACTAAAGCTAGAAAAATTGGGCAAAGCATCTCCTTTATTTATACAACTTCCTCCATATCATATAGCAACTCCCAAACATCATTAATAACACTCCCAACATCATAACGATAGCCTTTAATCACCTACATTACCCTTACTTCTCAGCCTACTTCCATTCGTTCATATTCATGGTCATAACACACGATTTCGTTTATTCATATACGACATCTATCCCATGTTCTCAACATCATTTATAACATGATTATAATCATAATGTATCAAGAATCATGACTCAAGTCAACCATTTACTCAAAAGTGACACTATTCCACATTTATGACCCATTCTCTATTTCCTTCTACAATCCAAGTGTTTCAACTTTAAAATACCTTAAACAACATGGAAACATCATAAAAATTACCTTAGAAGGTGTAGGAATGAACCTTGGGTGCAAACACTCCACTTGAGAAATAGTTTCACCTTCACTTGGATTTCTTGTTTTGGATGAACTTTGATGGGTTTCTTACTCTTGATTCACTTGGTTTGATGTAGTTGATCACTAATTTCTCTTGTAATCTTGTGGGAGAAATGTAGAGAGATGTTTTAGAGAGAAGTGGAGTGAAAGATGAAATGAAATAAATGAAACTTGGGTCCTTATTTAATAACTCCATTCTGACCCGACCAACTTCTACGGACCAACATACGGTCCGTATAATTTATACTGACCGTATGTCTGGCCGTAGATTTGGTCCAGAGAGGGGTCTCAATCTGGGCTGGAAGTACGGCTGAACATACGGTCCGTATGTTTTATACGGCCAGTATGTTTGGCCGTATAATGCCCAGTGATTCCGATCTTGTTCTCGTCGACTCGTTTGATCTCCAATCCTTATGGAACCTTCTTGACACTTTTTTATCACCTTATTAACATTCTAAGGGACGTTATAACCCTTCTCCAAAGCCTCATTAAATCTTCATTAATCGTTACTCATAAATTCTTTCTGATACTTATCGTAAGCCTTGCCTTCTCTTGGCAATCTTTCTAGTCTAACATCGAATGTCTTTGAAATCTTACTTAAGGTCATCAAATGCTATTTCTTACTTATCGAAACACCATATACTTCATACTCTTCGCTAGTCTATTCACTGTGCATCAACGAAAATTTTTTCGAGGTGTAACATTCTTCCCCCCTTAAGAACATTCGTCCTCGAATGTTAAGCACTCGGGCATTCTACGAAAATTTTGCCAAAGTTTCCCCTATAATATGGCATTACCATTCTGTCACAACAACCCATAATAACAATGCCTCACAGGGCCACAACATAATAGCAATAGAATTTGGCCACACATGACCCAAATGCATAAAAAGGAAAAACATACATATCTTATGATCTTGACGTCTCATCTTGGCCTCTTCCTGGGCTGAAATAAGTGCGGATATTTGGATTTCATGATTTCTTCCGCTTCCCATGTCATCTCTTCTCAATTATTATTTCTCCACAAAATCTTAACTGAGGCCACTTCTTTATTTCTAAGCCTCCGTACTTGCCTATCTAATATGGCAATGGGCATCTCTTCATAAGTTAACTTTTTTGTCACTAGAACATCATTTACTAGGACAATCCTAGTAGGATCTCCAACACATTTGCGAAGCATCGAGACATGGAAAACTGGATGAACTGACTCCAAATCAGGAGGTAGATCTAATTTGTAAGCTACTTGGCCTACTCTGCGCACAATTTCATAAGGCCCAATGTACCGGGGACTTAACTTCCCCTTTTTGCCAAATCTCATAACGCCCTTCATCGGTGACACTTTCAAGAATACCCAATCTTTAACTTGGAACTCTAAGTCCCTTCGACGATTATCCGCATAGGACTTTTGACGACTTTGGGCTGCTAACAACCGATCTTGTATGAGCTTAGCCTTCTCTATGGCTTGTTGGACCAAGTCTGGCCCTATCAATTTAGCCTCTCCTGTTTCAAACCACCCGATTGGGGATCTACACTTTCGCCCATATAAAGCTTCATACGATGCCATTTGGATGCTAGAATGGTAACTATTATTGTAAGCAAATTCAATGAGTGGCAAATGATCATCCCAATTTCCTCCAAAATCTAACATACATGCCCGTAACATATCCTCAAGAGTCTGAATGGTACGTTCAGCTTATCCATCGATCCGTGGATGAAATGCCGTGCTAAGGCTCACATGAGTCCCTAAACCCTCTTGGAAGGAGTTCCGAGAAATTAGCCGTAAAGGCGAGTTCCTCTCGTTCGAGATAATAGATACCGAAACACCATGAAGTCGCACTATCTCTTTAACATAGAGCTTTGCATAATCTTCTACCACATACGTCGTTCTGACTGGTAAGAAATGAGCTGACTTAGTGAGTCTATCCACAATCACCCATATGGAATCATACTTATGTCGAGAACGGGGTAAGCCTGTAATGAAGTCCATGTTAATTACCTCCCACTTTCAAGTTGGGATTTCTATAGCTTGCAACAATCCGCCTGACTTTTGGTGCTCGATTTTCACTTGTTGACATTTGGGACATTGAGCCACGAATTCCGCTATGTCTTTCTTCATCCCATTCCACATGGATTTAAGATCATGATACATTTTCGTTGCTCCGGGGTGAATAGAATAATGGGAGCAATGAGCTTCCCTCAATATTTGGTGGCGTAAGCTTGCCACATTAGGAATACATAGTCTACCTCGACATCGGAGAACTCCGTCTCCTGCAATCTCAAATGATGACTCCTCTTTCTGAGGGAGTGTATCTCTGTAATGCATCAGCATGGGATCTTTGTATTGTCTCTCTTTCACTTCCACTACTAGCGACGAAACTGCTGAATTCTGAATGGTAGTTCCCCTGCTACCTGAGTCCACTACTCGGACTCCTAGACTAGCCAACTGTTGGAGCTCACAAGTTATTTCTCTTTTCTCTGGCTGTACGTCACACAAACTTCCCATAGATCTGCGGCTAAGAGCATCGGCTACAACATTCGCCTTTCCGGGGTGATATAGAAGGTCAACATCATAATCTTTTAGCAATTCCAACCATCGTCATTGCCGCAAATTCAACTCTTTCTGCTTGAAGATATACTGAAGGCTCTTATGATCTGTGTAAATATCCACATGGATGCCATACAAGTAATGCCTTCATATTTTAATGCATGAATCACTGCAGCCAATTCAAGATCATGGGTTGGATAATTTTTTTCATGTTTTCGTAATTGCCTTGAAGCATATGCAATCACCTTACCATGTTGCATCAATACACAACCTAGCCCAATGCCTGAAGCATCGCAATATACAACATAACCTTCCAGTCCTTCTGGAAGTGTCAGGACTGGTGCAGAAGTCAATCTATGTTTTAGCTCTTGGAAACTACGTTCACAAGCATCTGTCCATTGAAACTTTGCTGATTTCTGGGTCAGCTTTGTGAGTGGTGCTGAAATAGAAGAGAAACCTTCAACAAATCTTTGGTAATAACCTGCTAAGCCCAGAAAGCTACGAACCTCCGTAGGAGTTGTGGGCCTTGGCCAAGTCTTCACAGCCTCAATCTTTTGGTTGTCTACCCGAATACCATCGGCTGAAACAATGTGCCCCAGAAATGTCACTGAGTTCAACCAAAACTCACACTTAGAAAATTTTACAAACAACTCTCGAGTTTGAAGAACTCTAACGACAGTACGCAAATGATCCGCATGTTCTGCCTCGGATCTAGAATACACTAAGATATCGTCGATGAATACAATCACAAACAAATCTAGGAAGGGCCTGAACACATTATTCATCAAATCCAAAAACACCGCCGGTGCATTAGTTAGCCCGAATGACATTACCCAGAACTCAAAATGGCCATATCTTGTTCTGAAGGCTGTCTTAGGGGTATTTTTCTCCCTAACTCTTACTTGATGATACACAGATCTCAAATCTATCTCTGAAAACCATTTTGCGCCTTGTAACTGATCAAATAAGTCATCAATCCTCGGAAGAGGATATTTATTCTTAATCGTCACCTTATTCAGTTGCCGATAATCAATGCACATTCTCAAGGAGCCATCTTTCTTTCGGACAAATAATACGGGTGCTCCCTAAGGGGATGAACTGGGCCTAATAAAGCCTTTCTTAAGCAAGTCTTTAAATTGCTCCTTCAACTCTTTCAATTCTGCGGGAGCCATTCTATAAGGAGGAATAGATATAGGCTTAGTGTCTGGCAACACATCAATAGCAAAATCAATCTCCCGCTCGGGAGGGAGGCCTGGAAGCTCTTCCGGGAACACATCCGGAAATTCATTCACTATGGGAACTGACTGAAGAGTTGGCGGTTCAGCTTCTACATCTTGAACCCGCACTAGATGATAAATGCAACCTTTTGTGATCATTTTCCTTGCCTTTAGATAGGAAATAAACCTACCCTTTGGTGACGCCGTATTTCCTTTCCATTTTAAAACTGGTTCTCCGGAAATTGGAAGCGAACCATTTTCATTCTACAATCAACATTGGCGTAGCAAGAAGCCAACCAATCCATGCCCATAATAACATCGAAATCCACCATTTTTAACTCATGCAAGTCAATCATAGTACGATGATCACAAATCACAATTACATAATTTCTATATACTCGGCTAGCTATTACCGACTCACCAACGGGTGTGGACACCTCAAAAGGTTGGATCGACTCCGATTTTACTCTAAACTAACCCGCAATATATGGAGTAACATATGACAGTGTGGAGCCAGGATTTATCAAAGCATATACACATCAGGAGAAAATACCGATAATATACCTGTGATAACATCAGGAGAAGACTCAAGATCTTGGCGTCCAGCCAAAGCATAAATACGGTGCTGAGGACTGCTAGAATTGGGGACTCTCCCCCTGCCTCTACCATGGCTGACTGGCGCATGTGAACCTGGCCCCATAGGGCGTATAGAAGATGAAGATCCGGCTACCGATCCTGAAGGCTGGGTCCTACCTCTGCCACCAACTAAGGGGCAATCATGCATAATATTATTATATCCCGAATTTTGTACGTTGGAATATTTTAAGTTGGTTGCGATGAGTTATGGATAAGGCTATTTTTTTTCCGACTGTGTTTTAAGGCATAAGTCGCTTATGATTTTATTGGGTGGAAATATTAAGGAAAAACTTGGGGTTAAAAGTGAAATTATGGAAACTTTATATTGATGAAAAAAGCCATATGGCCGTGTGGAACATGTGGGCCATGGGCCACATGTGCTAACTATATATGATGGTATAAGATGATTCATTAAATCATTTTTCATCTTCTACACTTAGGAAATTTCAAGAAACTTGGAGAAAGACCAAGAGAGGCCATTCGGCCATGACCATGGCCGAACAAGGCCATGGAGAATTGATCAAAAAAAATATATATATTCTTCATGTGTTTCAACTCCTTAGAAGGTGCATAACAACATGGAGGAGTTGTTGGAGCAAGCAAACCAATTATTTTTGCAAGAACAAGTCCCAGCCGAGTGAAGGAATTGAGTGAAGAAGGTAAGGTTTAATCTTCTCTTTTATATGTTATGGATGGTTTGTGTATGTTGTAGTATGTAGAAATGAATGAAATTCATGAAAACATGGATGTTGATGCTTGGCCGTGTACATGTTGTATGGTGTAGGGGTGAAGAATTAATTTTATTTAGTATTTTGGTTGTTATAGTTATAGATTCTATGATGTAAATGAGAGTTTAATGATCCAAGTTGGTGTCGTAATTGTTGCGGGCTGTTTTAGAAGCCAATATGTTGCCAATGTAGCTTCTTGTATTTATGAAGATAATGTTGTAAACGTGTGGATTGTTGATGTAGTTTATGAATTTGGAAGAAGGAAATGTGTTGTTGTTGTTTTCTTGGACTTAGAAGGTTTCGGGTTGCATTGTTTATTGGAGGGGCTGATTTGAATACTTTGTGGATTGTTGGAAGCATCCTTGAATCTTGTTTGAACGACCTCGGATTAGTACTTGAATGTGCGAGCATTAGTGTTGGCTTGATCATATGTAGTGGAATTGAATGTAAGTGAATGTCGTCGCATTATGTGGATAAAGGTTGCTAATGTTAGAATGTGTTTTGAATTCATTATTGATGTTGTTGGAATGGTTGTTGGTATTGTTGTTGATAATATTGGCCGAGTTGAATTCTCGGGGTTGTTGAATTTATAGGGGAGATGCTGCCCAAATTTCTGTAGAAAAATGATGGCTTGGAATTGAATTCTTCGATGCTTATGACTAATGTTTGGTGTCTAACGACATTATTGTAGATTTTGAGAAGCCGAGGCTTAAATTCGGAATAGCTTAGGAAGCGGACGAGGTATGTAAAGCCCATTCTTTCTTTCTTTTGGCATGTCCTAGTTGTGAATAGGCTATGATACGAGCCTCGAGGTAACTCTACTCTGATGATCCGAGCATGTCTATGATTCTTCTTCGCTTCTTGATATTCGTATTCTTAATGTAGTCAAAATATGGTCCTTATGTCTTTGATATGATTGAATTTCAAATATTGCATAAACGGTTTTGTCCCTAAAGGATCTTATGTCTAAAAATGTCCATAACTTTCGTAGACAGAACCGAATTGCTTTGATATGTTCGTAAACGATTCTATAACGTATGATGACTTTCATTTTCATAGGCGGGGCCGGATTGGTTGATGCATATCCGAGGTCCCCGAGATTTTCCTTTGTATAGTCCTAACGACTTTGTTTTTGAAAGAACTTAACATGATTACCGTTTTGACTCTCGAGCGTCGACTACTTATCTATCCATTGAGTCTGTGATGATGATTTGTGTGCATATGGTTTCTCACTACTCTGCTCGTGCGAGCTGTTGCTACTTCCTTCACTGCGTCCCGGGCCAGGGCATGTATTCGTGCAACTCCACTGCATTATTCACCGCATCCCTCACTAGAGGGCCGGGGCATGTTATTTACCGCGTCCCTCACTAGAGGGCCGGGGCACGTTATATGATATGATGATGATGTGATGATATGGGGATGGCGGCCAGGATGGCATATGATGATTCCATTCACCGAGTCCCTCACTAGAGGGCCGGGTACGGTACATATATATATATATATATATATATATATGATGACATGATGACATGATGCATATGTACATGATGATTTTACTTACCGCGTCCCTCTCTAGAGGGCCGGGGCACGTTATATGTTCATGCATATGATGATTTTACTTACCGAGTCCCTCACTAGAGGGCCGGGACACGCTATATGTTTACACGATGATTATATGACATTGACATGCATGATATATGTTTTCGAAGGCAAGTCTTATGATTTTCCATGTTCTGTACTTCGGTATGATTCCGCTTACGGTATTCCATGCTTTACATGCTCAGTACATATTCCGTACTGACCCCCTTTCTTCGGGGGCTGCGTTTCATGCCATGCAGGTACACCCAGATGAGTAGAAGATGTTAGTAGAAGATGTTCCAACTGGATTGGCGAGCTCCATTTCCTCCCGGAGTGCTGCCGAGTCAGAGTGCTTTTGTTATGGTATCTGGAGTTATGTTAGAGACTTTGCAGACAGTGTCGTGTATATAAGATGTCAGTTTTGTAAGCGGCTATGTAAGCCGATGTATTATTATGTATTATGTTTACAAGTTTCATATGCTACAGATTTTATTTGATTTAAGAAAGATGAAAAGCATGTTTGTTTTCTGAAAAGTTTTCATTATGCACTCATGTGACGATTTGAGGGCCCAGCATGATTAGGAGTGTAACGAGAGTCAGCGGGTTCGCTCGGCCCTAAGTAAGGGTCGGGTGCCCATCACGCCCTACCGAAAATTAGGGTGTGACAAATTGGTATCAGAGCAGTTCGTCCTAGGGGTTGTCTGCAAAGTCGTGTCCAGTAGAGTCCTGTTTATGGTGTGAAGCGCGCCACATTTATAAACAGGAGGCTACAGGGCATCTAGGGTGGTTACTCTTCTTTCACATCTTAGATCGTGCCATAGAGCCAAGTCATAGGAAACGGGATTCCTTACCCTGATTTTTTATTGCAGCAGAAGAATGACATCGACAGAAGAAAGTGATTGACGATGTTGAAAGTTACAGAGCACGCAGGTAAGCAAAGGTATGAAAAATGTATGTCGGATGAGGTATTGAAGTACGACCGAAATGTAAACTTGAAAACAAAAAAAGAAAAGTAAACAAGAAAGTGTAACAGGCGCAGTTTGAGTTGGGCGCACGAGGTAATTTTATTATCTTCGTACTGTTATTGGTAATGGGAGCCCTGTGTGGCCGTGATATGATATGATATATATAGATATATGTGTTGGCCCTGTGAGGCACTGTTGGTATTTCCTGCGTGCAGGCTTTGAGATAGAAAGAAATATAGAGGAAATTCTGCCGAAATTTTCCCGAAAATAAAGAAAGAATGAGATATGGGTTGTAATGCGACTTGAAAGGTCGTGCCATAGTAATGATAAGATTTGATTAAGCTACGAGTGCGGCTGACATCGAGAAAGAAGTTAATTGCTAAATTGAGGATAAGAATAATTAGAAGGTCGATACCGATATGATAAAAGAAATTGGAAAGGGCTTGTGATGCTAAGAGACGATTTAGAAAAGGCTGGCAAACCTTGATAGAGGGTTATATTAAGGTACCAACTGAATTGTTAAGTAGGAATAAATTATGACGAGTTTATTGTTGGAAGAAGTAATAGTGTGATTAAGACAAGAAGTGTGACGGATATGAGTGTGTTGATAAGAAAGCCTGTGAGATATTAAGGATAAGATCGACAAGAAAGGGTAAGAAGTTAAGAAGTGTTACACTATGGGATCGAATACGAACAGGATATAACAAGGATTGATACGAAAATGAGTAAAGCCTAGCGAGAAAGTGGCCAAAAGCTATGATGTGATCTATGTAGCCCGAATATAAAGGCAAGTGTGAAACGGAAAAGCAAGCGATAGAACGAATAAGGAAGGCTTATCAAGTTCTGTAGGGAAAGCTTGGAATAAGGGTTATGTAATAACGAAAATGATAGCGAGTGTAGGAAAAGAGAGGGTAATTGGAAGAAGGAAATAGGAAGAAAGTGAGATAACAAAGTAGTAAGAGACCATGACATGTAGCCAAGAATACGAGTATCATAAGTGACGGGAATGTGAAAGACTCAGTTATAGAAAGGATGAGGAACGAGGTGAAATGGGAGCAGGAATCCAAAGGTTGATAACCGAGTGTTTATAAGTAACGGCGATCAAGGTGTGTTCGTCACCATTGGGAATCTGGGAGTTTAGGACGGAAAGTAGTCATGTTCATAGGTGAAAGACGAATATTGAGGGTTGGAAAGGGCAACATAGAAATTGTGTGATTGGAAGAGTAAAAGACCCCCCCCTCCCCCCGAGTTCGGAGGGAGACACGCTACGATAATGTTTCGGAAGTTGTCAAGATCCCAACTTGCTCCAGATTACGTGACGGAGGTCATGCGGTGAGGTGGACGCGATCATACCGGCATTAAAGCATCGTATTTCATCAGAGTCCCAAAGTTAGGCGTCTTTGAAGCGAGAGAAATTCTGGGATGGGTGACCCCCTGGGAAGTTTTCTGAAAGTTCTATAAATTCAGACGCAAGAAGCAAATGAGAAGCTAGAATAATCTAAGGAAAAATTAGAGTCTGCGGAGTGGGCAGAAACCTTAAGAGGTCGCGTAGAACGGGGCGGATTAGACCGGTGAAGAGAAAGAAAGTGCAACACAGTTCTAGAATTAGGGTGTGTTTGAGTACCGTTTGGGGAATATTTCGTGAACGAGATGCTAGTAACTCTGTATACATATAGGTGTGCATGTGATATCCCGTACATGGCTATATCAGCAGATATGTGTATTCCGACAACCAACGCTGCGGTATATGGAAGGCATTAATCGGACAGGGTAATGAAGTTCAAGTGAAAAGAAATATAAATGGCACAAATGTTACAAGGCAAGCTGATGCTGTTTTTACTACAGGGTAAGCTTGGAAAGTTCTAATACAATGATATTCGGAAAAGAAAGGAAGTGAGCAGATGAATGGCAAGGGGATCTGAATGTCGGAATAAAAGTGCCGCCTGATTGAGATTGGAAAATACGGACATAGGGCAAAGCCTAAACGGAAAATGGTATAAGTACACCCCTAAAGGGGGGAAGCGGGTGCGAGAGATGCAAGTGTAAGATAAAGACAATCGGCACTACAATGTCTTGAATACGGATGCTTGGGCTACAAGTAAGATTCCTTGATGAGACAAGGTAGTAAGTACTCGATAAGAAGAGTGAGGACTTAGCAATGACAATGCAGCTGTGATATTTTGGGTACATTACAGAGAAATGTAACGATGGTTTAAGCCAATTACTGAGGACAAACAGGATATGGCTAAAGTTGAACCAAAGATCTACCCTGGTACCGGTTGTAAGACAAGAGAAGGGGAGACAAGTTAGGACATAAGGATTAGTAAAGCCACGCCAAGGTATTTCTTGGGCTAATTTGAGCACCCTCGTATATTCGCGTAAAGATTGTAACATCATGTGTGACAGGAGAGTCAAGAGCAAGATCTGAGCAAAGGAACAATAGAAAGGTTCGAATTAAAGATAAAGAGACGACACGAGGTAATATGCCTAGAATGTTACAAGTTGAGTAAAGAGGGACTATAAGACGATTTAAGCAAGATGATCAGAACTAGCTGGTTACTAAAAGAGGATAAATTTATATGCCAAATTCTTTCAGAATCATATCAGCGGATGATAGTTAAAACAGGGGACGGCTATTAGCAGCTCAGGGGCGACAGAAGGCATATGACGACAATCGGCGTCGACACGTAAAATTCCAAATTGGCGAGTGAGTACACCTGAAGATATCACCCATGAAAGGGGTAATGAGCGTTAACAAGAAGGGAAGTTTAATCGAGATATGTTGGGCCTTATCACATTGTTCGTAAAGTAAGAGGAGGTGAAAAAGAAATATGATTGGTAGAAGAGATTGCGTGCTATGGTAATAAAAGAAACCCCCCTGGGATCCTTACAAGACCTCATGAGACCAATTGAACATTCGAGGACGAATGTTCTAAAGGGGGGAAGGATGTTATATCCCGTATTTTGTACGTTGGAATATTTTAAGTTGGTTGCGACAAGTTATGGATAAGGCTTTTTTTTTTTCCGACTGTGTTTTAAGGCATAAGTCGCTTATGATTTTATTGGGTGGAAATATTAAGGAAAAACTTGGGGCTAAAAGTGAAATTATGGAAACTTTATGTTCATGAAAAAATCCATATGGCCGTGTGGCACATGTGGGCCATGGGCCACATGTGCTAACTATATATGATGGTATAAGGTGATTCATTAAATCATTTTTCATCTTCTACACTTAGGAAATTTCAAGAAACTTGGAGAAAGACCAAGAGAGGCCATTCGGCCATGACCATGGCCGAACAAGGCCATGGAGAATTGATCAACAAAAAATATATTCTTCATGTGTTTCAACTCCTTAGAAGGTGCATAACAACATGGAGGAGTTGTTGGAGCAAGCAAACCAATTATTTTTGCAAGAACAAGTCCTAGCCGAGTGAAGGAATTGAGTGAAGAAGGTAAGGTTTAATCTTCTCTTTTATATGTTATGGATGGTTTGTGTATGATGTAGTATGTAGAAATGAATGAAATTCATGAAAACATGGATGTTGATGCTTGGCCGTGTACATGTTGTATGGTGTAGGGGTGAAGAATTAATTTTATTTAGTATTTTGGTTGTTATCGTTATGGATTCTATGATGTAAATGAGAGTTTAATGATCCAAGTTGGTGTCGTAATTGTTGCGGGCTGTTTTAGAAGCCAATACGTTGCCAATGTAGCTTCTTGTATTTATGAAGATAATGTTGTAAACGTGTGGATTGTTGATGTAGTTTATGAATTTGGAAGAAAGAAATGTGTTGTTGTTGTTTTCTTGGACTTAGAAGGTTTTGGGTTGCATTGTTTATTGGAGGGGTAATTTGAATACTTTGTGGATTGTTGGAAGCATCCTTGAATCTTGTTTGAACGACCTCGGATTAGTACTTGAATGTGCGAGCATTAGTGTTGGCTTGATCATATGTAGTGGAATTGAATGTAAGTGAATGTCGTCGCATTATGTTGATAAAGGTTGCTAATGTTAGAATGCGTTTTGAATTCATTATTGATGTTGTTGGAATGGTTGTTGGTATTGTTGTTGATAATATTGGCCGAGTTGAATTCTCGGGGTTGTTGAATTTATAGGAGAGATGCTGCCCAAATTTCTGTAGAAAAATGATGGCTTGGAATTGAATTCTTCGATGCTTATGACTAATGTTTGGTGTCTAACGACATTATTGTAGATTTTGAGAAGCCGAGGCTTAAATTCGGAATAGCTTAGGAAGCGGACGAGGTATGTAAAGTGTTATATCCCGTATTTTGTACGTTGGGACAATCCGGGTTAACCATGATAAGTTAGGGACAAGACTGTTCCGGGATACGAAGTCGAGACTTTTGACCTTCGATTTTGTTTCAAGACACAAGTTGCTTATGGATTTATTGGCATGGATCATTTAGGAAAATTTGGGACTAAAAGTGAAATATTGAAAAGTTGACAATTCATGAAAAATGGCCCATTTGGCCGTGTGGCATGGGATGGTCCCCACACATTTTGTGGCCAAATTTAATTGGTCCAACCCATGTGTGGGCCATGGACACTTGTATAACTCATATATGAGCACAAAAGATGACTAATAAGTCATATTTCTCATCTTCCACACTTAGAAAGAAAAATCAAGAACTTGGATGAACAACACTAGGCCATTCGGCCATAACCCCAAAAATTCAAGTCCAAGATTAGCCATCAAAAAAATATTTCTTCCTAGCAAACCCACTAATTGAAGGGTCCTTGTTAACGTGGAGTTGTTGTTTGAGGCGACAAACCGCTCGTTTTCATCCTTGCTAACCCTAGCCAAGTTGTGAAGTTGAGAAGAAAGGTAAAGTTTAATCTTGTTTTTATATGTTATGGAAGGTTTATGTATGTCGTAGTATGAAAATATGGATGAAATTCATGAAAGAATGGCATGTGGAAGTGAAGTCGTGTGCATGGCTTGTAGCCGTGCATGTGTAGTGTTGTGTGGGTGTAATGGATTAAGTTCTATGTAGCATGTTTAGTTGTGTAGTGTGTTGAAATGAATGAAAATCATGAAATTTGGTTGTGGATGTCTTTGGCCGAATATGGCTTGTGAGGTGTAGCAAAGAATGAATTAATTCTATTTAGTATTTTGATTGTTGTCGTTATGAATTCTATGTTGGCGATAAGAGCTTTGTGACTCAAGTTGATGTTGTAATTGTTATGGGCTGATTTGGAGGATTGTGTGCTTTTAAAGTAATTTCTATATTTATGAGAATGACATTGTTAGAGTGTGGATTGTTGGTGCAAATCATGATTCGGAAGTTAGGAATGTGTTATGGATGTGGTTCTCGGGTTTGGAGGGATTCTCGGGTAAGTTGGAGCATTGTTGGGTTATTTGAAACATTGTGTGAATTGTTTAAAGAGTTCTTGAATATTGTTTGAATGGTTTCGGATTAGTAATTGAATATGTGAGCCTTAGTGTTAGTTGATTATACATTGGTTTGTATGTATGTAGTTGTAGTGAACATAATTGGAATGTTGTCGGAATATGTGGAAAAGAATTATTAATGCTCGAATGCATTTCGAATTGATTGTTGATGTTGTTGAAATAGTTGTTGGTATTGTTGTTGATGAATTTGGCCGAGTTGAATTCTCGGGGTTGTTGCATTTACAGGGGAAATGCTGCCCAAATTTTCGTAGAATTACGTGCTAGTTTGGAAATGAACTCCTAAATGCCTATAGTTAACGTTGGTATTTAATGATGTTGTGTAGATCTTGGAGAGTCCGAGGCTTAGGATTGGATTAGCCTTGAGAGCGGGCGAGGTATGTGAAGCTTACCTTTCCTTCTTTTGGCATGTCTTAGATATGGTTAAGCTATGATACGTTACGAGTCGTGGGGCAATTCCATTCCTGTAATCCGAGCATACATATGAGTCTTATTCATTTCTTGATGTTCGCATTGTAATACGGTCAGATTATGGTCCCTATGTCTTCCGTATGATTGAATTTCAAAAACTGCATAAAGAGATTTTGTTGTAAGAGATTCTGTAACTACGAACGCCCATAACTTTCATAGACAGAACCAGATTTCTTTGATATGCTCGTAAATGATTCTATAACGTATAATGACTTTAACTTTCATATGCGGGCCCGGATTGGGTTGACGCTCGTCCGTGGGTCCCGCGATTTTCCTTTGTATAGTGTTAACGACTTTTTGAAAGAACTTAATATGACTAACTTTCCGACCCCCGAGTATGATTATATATTTATCTGTTGAGTCTAAAATGATGATTCTTATACTTATGATTCCGATACGTAGCTATGGTCTCCAAAGTTCTATTTGGTGTGTTCCCGAGTAACATTCGGAAGAAATCTGATTTGACTATTGTCTTGGCTTTTAAGTGATAGTTTATTTTGATTATTTTATTAAGTCTTTGTAACTGTTTAAAATTGCATATGATTTCTCACGACCCTGCTCGTGCATTCTGTTATTACCTCTTTCGCCGAGTCCCGGGCCGGTATGTTATCGTGCGCACTATGCTATATTCTGAAGTATGATGTGATATGACATATGTTATGATAACATGATGATATGATGATTCTGTTTACCGAGTCCCTCACTGGAGGGCCGGGAAACGTTATATGATATATATATGTATTCTGGGTTATGATCAGTTGGTATCAGAGCCGGTGGTGGGGCAAACCCAATGGTGGGGCAAACCTCAGTAGGCACGCTGAGTCCCAAAGTGGGGGTGAGTGTAAGACTGCCTTAGGCGAATCCCACATTGGTTTAGGCGAATCCCACATCGGTTAATGGCATCTCATATGATAGGTTATGATGTTATGATGTGTTACGGTATGTATATGACGATCATTTACTTATGCCACTCAATTCCATTATGGGCCGGATATGATACAGGACATTAATATGCGTGATTTGTATTTCGGGAGGAAACATTTTGGCATTCTGATTATCCTATTTGTCTTCTGAACCTCTTATGTATGATTTGTATGTCAGATGCAAGTGCTTTGATATTCGGGTTATTATGCTTACTTTCTGTACTCCTTACTTCGGTTATGACCTCATTTTCTGTATTCTATGCTTTGCGTACTCAGTACATATTCCGTACTGATCCCCTTCCTTCGGGGGGCTGCGTTTCATGCCCGTAGGTACAGAAATACAGTTCGGTGATCCGCCAGTCTAGGACACCTATTCTGCTGTTTGGAGTGCTCCCTTTGTTCTGGAGCCCATATTTTGGTATATATGTTCTTTCGTTGCATATGTATTTGTTTGTTCGGGGTACGGCGGGGCCCGTCCCGTCATATGATTACGTTGTTTTTAGAGGTCCGTAGACGTACATGTGGGTTGTGCCTATTCGTACGTGTGTTCGTATGTTTTATGTTCGGGCGATCCTATTCGCCGTGGCAGCCTTGTCGGCTTGCATTTGTACATATTTTGGGCCGTTGCGCCATATGATAGCCTTGTAAACACGTGATATATATGTCTGTGTTTGAGACAATGAGACAGCGTCTGGTATTTGTATACGTATAAGTCATCTATATGCGATTCTGTTTAATGAATGTGTTTGGGTGCCCAGCTCGGGCACTAGTCACGGCCTACGGGGTTGGGTCGTGACATAAAGCCCATTCTTTCTTTCTTTTGGCATGTCCTAGATGTGAATACGCTATGATACGAGCCTCGAGGTAACTCTACTCTGATGATCCGAGCATGTCTATGATTCTTCTTCGCTTCTTGATATTCGTATTCTTAATGTAGTCAAAATATGGTCCTTATGTCTTTAATATGATTGAATTTCAAATATTGCATAAACGATTTTGTCCATAAAGGATCTTATGTCTAAAAATGTCTGTAACTTTCGTAGACAGAACCAGATTGCTTTGATATGTTCGTAAACGATTCTATAACGTATGATGACTTTTATTTTCATGGGCAGGGCCGGATTGGTTGATGCATATCCGAGGTCCCCGAGATTTTTCTTTGTATAGTCCTAACAACTTTGTTTTTGAAAGAACTTAACATGATTACCGTTTTGACTCTCGAGTGTCGACTACTTATCTATCCATTGAGTCTGTGATGATAATTTGTGTGCATATGGTTTCTCACTACTCTGCTCGTGCGAGCTGTTGCTACTTCCTTCCGCGTCCGGCTGGGGCTGTGTATTCTTGCAACTCCACTGCATTATTCACCGCGTCCCTCACTAGAGGGCCGGAGCATGTTATTTACCGCGTCCCTCACTAGAGGGCCGGGGCACGTTATATGATATGATGATGATGTGATGATATGGGGATGGCGGCCAGGATGGCATATGATGATTCCATTCACCGAGTCCCTCACTAGAGGGTCGGGTACGGTACATATATATATATATATGATGACATGATGCATATGTACATGATGATTTTACTTACCGCGTCCCTCTCTAGAGGGCCGGGGCACGTTATATGTTCATGCATATGATGATTTTACTTACCGAGTCCCTCACTAGGGGGCCGGGACACTATTATATGTTTACACGATGATTATATGACATTGACATGCATGATATATGTTTTCGAAGGCAAGTCTTATGATTTTCCATGTTCTTTACTTCGGTATGATTCCGCTTCATCGTATTCCATGCTTTACATACTCGGTACATATTCCGTGCGACCCCCTTTCTTCTGGGGTGCGTTTCATGCCACGCGGTACACCCGGATGAGTGAAAGATGTTCCGGCCGGATTGGCGAGCTCCATTTCCTCCCGAAGTCCGCCGAGTCGAGTGCTTTTGTTATGGTATACGGAGTTATGTTAGAGACTTTGCAGACAGTGTCGTGTATATAAGATGTCAGTTTTGTAAGCGGCTATGTAAGCCGATGTATTATTATGTATTATGTTTACAAGTTTCATATGCTACAGATTTTATTTGATTTAAGAAAGATGAAAAGCATGTTTGTTTTCTGAAAAGTTTTCATTATGCACTCATGTGACGATTTGAGGGCCCAGCATGATTAGGAGTGTAACGAGAGTCAGCGGGTTCGCTCGGCCCTAAGTTCGCTCGGCCCTAAGTAAGGGTCGGGTGCCCATCCCTCAATCTATAGGACGCTAACTCCACCGATTCGGTGTCCGAAGCATGTATCAACCGAAGCGTCCTCAACATACAATCGATGAAATTTGGAGGGTCCTCATCCAGCTTTGATCCAAAGATTTCCGAAGGGTTCAAACTGATAAAATCATGGGCCCTTGCACTAACAGCCCTATCGCCTTGCCCTGTACTTTGTCTCTGAGTCTGGGCAGCAACCAATTGAGTAAGCAAATGAATGGCCTCTTTTACATCTTTGCCTGAAGCATCCGGTGGAGGAACCAGAGGTGCTGGAGCTGGGGCTCCCTCACGCTCCTCTAATATAGGCACTGAACGGGAGGACTGATATTGAGCCACACTCTGGACTCACTTTTCTCTACTACCGGTGGTGGTGCTCTTTCAGCCCGCTTTTTACGCCACCGTCTTGCCCTTTTGGGCCTGCGTAGCCTTTCTCTTTACGGGCATTTCGAAATATATAACACACAGTTAAGAAACAAGAAGTCCTTAGATCATAGCTCTATCGCACGATTCTTATGAAGAAAGAAGGTCATTCATTCCTAAAATGCACCATAACCAAGACTCTACTAGACACGGCTCGTAGACACACCCTAGGACTGAACTGCTCTGATACCACTTTTGTCACGACCCAACCGGAGGGCCGCGACGAGCACCCGGTGCTAGCCCACCCGGGCACCCCTTAACATACTTTCACATCACATCTAGGTGAGCCACATAGCTAAATCATGCTTTCATTCATCATTCATATTAATCCCATTGGGCGACAACACATCTATATCATCATTAATAACTATGCCCGTATAAATGTACATAAGCCGACGAGGCTGGCAAAATAACATCCCAAAATATAGGCCGACAAGGCCAAACATACCTAACCATATACACATGTCTACGAGCCTCTAAGAAGAGTACGTCATATCATAATATATAGGCGGGACAGGACCCCGCCATGCCCATGAATATGTACACAAAAGAATCTATACCAAAAGTTATAGCTCCGAATGAAATGGAGTTCCGCTATGTAGTCCCTGAGAAATATAGCTATGGATCAAGTCTATCTCCCTGGCCACCTGCGGGCATGACGCAGCGTTCACAAATAAAAGGACGTCAGTACGAAGAAGGTACTGAGTATGTAAAGCATGATCAATATCAATACGAAAGCATAATAGACAACACATGAAATAGCATGGGATGGGAGATTATAGTATCATCGTCATAGCACTTACTTGCTTTCCATAGGGACATTCCATTTCTATTGCGTATCCGTATACATACATCCATATCCGTACTCATTTACCTTTCGTATCCATTTTCATATTCGTATTCGTATTTCCGCTCATACTCATATTCATATCATTTACATTTCATATACATTGCATATACATAGCCTTTACATAACATTTACATATACTTAGCATACCCGTACTCATATTGTTGTCATATGCATAGCATTTATATAGCATACCCGACCACGAAGGTTCGGTGTTTCACATACACAGCCCTACCAAGGCTCGGTGTCATATCCGTACCCAATGCCGGTGCGCGCACACATATATATATATATATATATATATATATATATATATATATATATATATATATATATACGTATTCACTATATTCTACCCGGCCATATAAGCTCGGGGTTCACAATAGCCACTCATGGGCACATATACATATAAGCTCATAAATACCTTTAGCGTTTTTACTATCGTCATTCATTACATTCTATCCTTAGAGGATTACTCATCATATAAGGAACTTAGTACAATCGTATCATATCGAGAATCATAAGCTTGGTAGCTTTTGGAGATAGGATCATTGGAGAATATCGTAGGCTCATAGAAGGATAATTATTTTGCCAAAGAACCATGCCTTGTGAAAGAAGGGTTAGCCTTACATACCTTTTTCGTGCAACTATTCTATCAATTGTACGTTCTTCTTCAATGCTCACGTTCTACCTTCATTAGAGTTATACTATCATTAGGAAATCGACGACTTAACATACATGACTAAAGCTAGAGAAAATTGGGCCGCATCTCCTTTATTTATACAACTTCCTCCATATCATATAGCAACTCCCAAACATCATTAATAACACTCCCAACATCATAACGATAGCCTTTAATCACCTACATTACCCTTACTTCTCAATCTACTTCCAATCGTTCATATTCATGGTCATAACACACGATTTCGTTTATTCATATACGACATCTATCCCATGTTCTCAACATCATTTATAACATGATTATAATCATAATGTATCAAGAATCATGACTCAATTCAACCATTTACTCAAAAGTGACACTATTCCACATTTATGACCCATTCTCTATTTCCTTCTACAATCCAAGTGTTTCAACTTTCAAATACCTTAAACAACATGGAAACATCATAAAACTTACCTTAGAAGGTGGAGGAATGAACCTTGGGTGCAAACATGTTATATCCCGTATTTTGTACGTTGGGGCAATCCGGTTTAACTATGAAAAGTTAGGGACAAACCATTCCGGGATACAAAGTCGGGACTTTTGACCTTCGATTTTATTTTAAGACATAAGTTGTTCATGAATTTGTTGGCATGGAACATTTAGGAAAGTTTGGGACCAAAAGTGGAATAATTGGAAGTTGGAAATCATGCAAAATAGGCCATGTTGGCTGTGTGGTGTGGAAATGGTCCCACACATTTTGTGGACAAATTTAATTGGTCCAACACATGTGTGGGCGAAGGACACTTGTTCAACTCATATATGAGAGCACAAAAGGTGACTAAGTAGTCATCTTTCCCATTCCCATACTTAGAAAAAAATCAAGAAGTTGAAGAACAACCATTCGGCCAAAAAAAAAATTTGAAGTCCAAATTTAGCCATCTCAAAAATATTTCCTTCAAGAAAATCCACTAATTGGAGGTCCCTAGTTAACGTGGGAGTGTTCTTTGGAGCGAACAAACCATCCGTTTCGTCAATCGCAAACCCTAGCCTAGTTATGAAGTTGAAGAAGAAAGGTAAGATTTAATCTTGTTTTATGTGTTATGAATGGTGTATGCATGTTGTAGTATGCTAAAATGGATGAAAATCATGAAATATGGCATGTTGGAGGTGAAGCCGTGTGTGTGATGTATGGCCGTGTGTGTGTGTTGTGTTGTGTAGAAGTAATGAATTAAATTCTAGCTAGCATGTTTTAATTGTTGTAGAGTGAAGAGTTGGATGAGAATCATCAAGATATGTGTGTGTAGTGTTGGCCGAATATAGGGCCATGTTGTGTGAATGAGAATGGATTAATTCTATTAGGAATTTTGAATGTTGTTGTTGTGAATTCTATGTTGACGATAAGAGTTTAATGATTCGAATTTATGTTGCAAGTGTTGCGGGCTGATTTGGAGGTTATTGTGCATTTGATGTAATTTTTATATTTATGAGAATGACATTGTTAGAGTGTGGATTGTTGGTGCAAATCATGATTTGGAAGTGAGGGATGTGTTATGGATGTGTTCTCGGGTTTGGGGACTGTTTTCGGGTAAATTGGAGCATTTGTTAGATTGTTGGAAATATTGTATGAATTGTTTAAAATGTCCTTGAATATTGTTGGTATGGGTTCGGGTTAGTATTTGAATGTATGAGCGTTGATGTCGGCTTGAATGTAAGCCGTTGAATTGAATGTAATGAATGTTGTTGGATTATGTAGAAAGGGTATTTAATGCTAGAATTCGTTTTGAATTGATTATTGATGTTGCTAGGTTGGTTGTTGGTGTTGTTGTTGTTGATTTGGCCGAGTTAAATTCTCGGGGTTGGTCTATTTACAGGGGAAATGCTGCCCAAATTTCTGTAGAATTAAGTGCTAGTTTGGAATTAAATGCCTAAATGGCTATAGCTAATATTTGATATCCGTTGACGTTGTGTAGATCTTGGAGAGTCCGAGACGTAGGTTGGGATTAGCTTGAGTTTGGATTAGCTTTGAGAGCGGACGAGGTATGTAAAGCTCAACCCTTCCTTCTTTTGGCATGCCTTAGTTACAAATAGGCTATGACACGAGCCTCGAGGAAATTCTATTCTCGCAATCCGAGCATGTTTATGACTCTTATTTGTTTCTTGGAATTCGTATGCTTGATATGATGAAATATTGGCCCTTATGTCTTTGGAATATTTGATTTCCAAATGTTGCATAAAAAGTTTTGTTTTTAAAGAGTTCCGTAACTACGAACGACCGTAACTTTCACGTAAAAGGCTCGGATTGCCTCGATATGTTCGTAGGAGATTGTATGGCGTATAATGAGTATGTTTTTCATAGGCGGGCCCGGCTCGGGTCAACACCCGTCCGTGGGTCCCGCGACTCTTCTTTTTGTAATCCTGATGACTTTTGAAAGAATTTGGTATGGCTATTATCCCGATTTCCAAGTATGGTTATTTTACTTATCTTTTGAGTCTATGACAATGATTTTATACATACGGTTACTCACGACTCTGCTCGTGCATTCTGTTGTATCTTTCGCCGAGTCCCGGCCGGATCGTTGTCGTGCGCACTTTGTTATACTCCGGTGTTATCTTTGTGTTATGGTTCACCGAGCCCCTCGCTAGAGGGACGGGTTCCGCTTATATTTGGTGTTATGTTGTGTATGGCGTTATCTTTGTGTTATGATGTGTGACGGGGATATGGAGATTTGAAACCTTCTGGTGTTATGCTGTGTTATGGCGCCATCGACGGGCGGGCGACCATATTTTCTGAGCCCTATGCATGATTTGTATTTTGAAAGTAAACATTTTGGTATTTTGGATATGCATTTACTTTCAGTACTTCTGTTTCGATTATGATTCAGATTTGTTTACTATATCTTCTGCTTTGCATACTCAGTACATATTTCGTACTGACCCCCTTTCTTCGGGGGCTGCGTTTCATGCCCGCAGGTACAGACGCACGCTTCGGTGATCCGCCGAGTCTAGGACACCCTTTTCTCGTCATTTGGAGTGCTCCCTTATTCCGGAGCCCACATTTTGGTATATATTCGTTCGTTGCATATGTATGTCTTTGTTCAGGGGTACGGCGGGGCCCTGTCCGGTCATATGATTCTGTTTGTATGTTTAGAGGTCTATGGACATGTATGTGGGTTGTGCCTATCCTGTACATGTGTGTTTGTATGATATATGTTCTGGGCGATCCCATTCGCCGTGGCAGCCTTGTCGGCTTGCATTTGTATATGATTTGGGCCGTTGCGCCATTTGATAGCCTTGCCGGCTTCTGATATATATATATGTTTGTGTTTGAGATGTGTTTGAGACAGTTTGAGATGATTTGAGACAGCGTCTGATATTTGTATGCGCATAAGCCATCTGTATGTGATTCGAGTTTGATGAATGTGTTTGGGTGCCCAGCTCGGGCACTAGTCACGGCCTACGGGGTTGGGTCGTGACAAAACACTCCACTTGAGAAAAACCCTAGTTTCACCTTCACTTGGATTTCTTGTTTTAGATGAACTTTGATGGGTTTCTTACACTTGATTCACTTGGTTTGATGTAGTTGATCACTAATTTCTCTTGTAATCTTGTGGGAGAAATGTAGAGAGATGTTTTATAGAGAAGTGGAGTGAAAGATGAAATGAAATAAATGAAACTTGGGTCCTTATTTAATAACTCCATTCTGACCCGACCAACTTCTACGGACCAACATACGGACCGTATAATTTATACTGACCGTATATCTGGCCGTAGATTTGGTCCAGAGAGGGTCTCATACGGGGGTGGAAGTACGGCTGAACAGACGGTCCGTATGTTTTATACGGCCAGTATGTTTGGCCGTATAATGCCCAGTGATTTCGATCTTGTTCTCGTCGACTCGTTTGATCTCCAATCCTTATGGAACCTTCTTGACACTTGTTTATCACCTCATTAACATTCTAAGGGACATTATAAATCTTCTCCAAAGCCTCATTAAATCGTCGTTAACTCGTTACTCGTAAATTCTTTCCGATACTTATCGTAAGCCTTGCCTTTCTTGGCAATCTTTCTCGTCTAACATCGAATGTCTTTGAAATCTTACTTAAGGTCATCAAATGCTATTTCTTACTTATCGAAACACCATATACTTCGTATTCTTCGCTAGTCTATTCACTGTGCATCAACGGGAAATTTTCTGAGGTGTAACAGTTTCAAATGAGTCTGCAATACATTACTCATGGCCACTGAGGCTATCTCATATACACATACAACCAGAATCAGTCACTCAAGCAAGTTCATATTAAAGATATTCAAGTCGCATAAATAAGGCATAATTTCATAAGATAAGTAACTTTTTTTCATTTAACTTCGTAAAGTACAATTCCAGTCCCTTGGTTGCAACTGTACAAACAGATCAATTTTGAAACTTAGAACTTACACAAGCTAGGATATATATTTTTGAGGAAACACGTTAAGGAACACGGTTACTTTCTAGGGACGGTGACTGGGGTGGATTCTACACTCTAAGACTAGTAACTAACAAATCCTAAGGTGAGCTAATGGCAGTGTCTTTGAAGAAGAAGAGAGGCATATATTTTTGTTGGCTAGCTCCTCCAAGAAACACCATATTTATTCACCGTTTGCCCCCAAGAATATCCACCATTTTTTCCCACCGGTTTCGCCCATGAGGACCAAACCCCAGACTACTTTTCTTTCCTCGATAGTGGAGGATTCTTCTTCATTATCCCTCCCTTATTTCTTCTCGGACACTTATATGTCCTTCACTCATTTTTTCCTAATAGGCCTCCGACATTTGCTTCGATTGAACACGTAATGTCTAGCAACTCAATTTCTTGAACAGTTGTTATGACACTGATTCCTTTCGTATTTGCCCCTGTTTTGGGTTCTTTAGAAATTTCCCTTTTTCCATAAGCCCCAACCATTTTTCTTTCCCCTTTTATCCTTACAGATGAGTAGGTTCGTATAAGACGGAATGGATGGTTGATGACAGTGAGTTGGAGTTTGAAGTCAAGGTTGGTTATGTTATAAGAATGAATAAGGAACCTAGGGTTATTTGAGAAGGAGAAAGAAGGAGGCATTTCTCTTTTTCGATCTGGTGTTGTGATGAAGGAGAGAGTGAAGTGGGTGACATTTTGAGGATTTTTGGACGGTTTAAGTAAAGGTGAGGGAACGGGGTAGGTGATGTGAATAGAGGAGGTGAAGAGTCTTTTAGGAAGAGGATTGATTTGATTTGCCGTTGTTTTTAAGAGGGGTCATCATGACTCTTTTTCTCTCTTCTCAAGGCTCTTTTAATGATGACTAGGGTCTTGACCAGAACAAGTTGTCCAAGTTGCTTCATGATCTAAATGTACAATTAATTTCAAAGGAAGGAATACATTTCTGTAGTGATAATGACTAACCATGTGCAATATTGATTTTCGGCCCAGTTATTGTGATAGAATACTTTGTGAAACTAGTTTCAGATCATGAACCTGTTAGGGTATGGCCATATAAAATGTACAATATTGAGTAATATATTGTACGATTTCAAATTTGAAGTACTCAGTTTATCTGAACCAGGGATTCTAGCCAAATGATTTTGAGGAAGACGGGTATAATCATCCTTTTAGCATAGTCTTCATCTTAACTTCTTAACCTCTTATCAATTTGTCAGTAGTTCAATTCTTCTTGCTGACATCATAAAAACTCCTTTTTTTTCCTTGACACACAATATTCACTTTGAGGTCACTTGACAATTGCTTACTTCCTTGAGCCTGGACCTGTTCTGACTACCTGTTCTCCTGGTATCTCTTTTCCATTTCTTCGAACAGGTTCCTCAACCTATTTTTTCTGCAATGCTCATTAAGCTTTTCCTTGAGATTCATCTCCCACAATTGTTGAACCTCTTTTTCCCCCTGTTAGTGTTCTTTCCCCATATTATTTTCTCAAAAAGGTTGACAGATGTGCTGTAAACCCATTTTCTCTGTATGATTCTTTGAAGATTCCCCCTGTCAGAGTGCTAGGGTGTTTGATTACTGCTTGTAATCTGCTTAAATTGTATTTCTTTTTTTTCTTTTTTCAACATACTGCATGTGAAAGGAGTTTTTATTTGAATCGTCTCAGTATCTTGAACAACCCTTAGGTTTGTGTTGTTGGTGCTTGCTCCATTTCACGACAGCTGCTAGGTAATCAGAGATTAGTTTTAGGGACCCATACTATCTTGGGTCCTTTTTCTTGTACAAAAAAGTGAATCAAGTCTTTCTTCGTCCATTCAGGCATAGCCCAAGTGAACCTGTTTCCTACTCCTGTTGCGGATTTCTTAGATATTTTCTTAGTATGTTCTAAAGTCTCATAAAAAGACATGTTCCTTTCATCTGTTATAGTCAGTATCACTGATTTGATCCTTTATCAACAGGTCTCATCCCAATCCTATTTCCAGTAGGATGAAATGCATCTCCCCTTATCCATTCTGAGAATAGCTGAGGAGCCCAGTTCCCTTTTCGTGTATAACTGATATCCAGAGTCTTAGTTATTACACCCCATAGTTTTGTATATTGAGATTCGAGCTACCTTTCAGGAGGTATATGAGATTATATGCGCCTATCTTATGATTATGAGGGTTTAAGTTCATATAATAAGCTATGGAAGAATTGAAGGGCAAGTGAATCAAGGAAATTAAATTTGTTGGAATTTTGAAGAAAATATGAGGGGCAATTTTGGCCCAACTTGGAGAAAGAATATCTTTTAGTATATGAGGAGTTTTGGAGCAAAGCAAAAGCCTAAATTGAAGTTCATGAAGTCTAGTTTCCAACGCAACAAACCGTCCGTCGATAGGACATCAGAGTATAGAGCTGTGGACGTTACAAGTTAGGCCACCAGAGTAGAAACTAACCCTTCGCGAATGGGACCAAAGGGCCGCTAACGCGAAGAGGAGAAGGAATTAACCCTTCGCGAACGCGACCCATGGCCGCGAACGCGAAGGGTAAACTTTAAGTCGGTGGAAACCGACTTAAACACCTTATATAAGGGGTAAACCCCCTTCATTTTCACCCAAAACATTTCCCAAAGCTTAACAAACATATAGGGGTGAGTGGATATCATAAAGTTGAGGGTTTGTGAGTGATTTCAAGTGGCGGAGTATTAAATCGAGGCTCGGGTAACGTGCAATTGTGATTATAGTATCGTTTTGCGGTGGATTTCAGCTTGGATTCAAAGCAAATATTTAAGATCTTGCAGATCTAGTGAAAATAAGGTATGAATCTCTCCTTGTTAATAATAATTTCAGTTTATTTATGGAGATAAAATTATTAAATAGTTGTATAACGAGTTGGTTAGTTGAGAAACTTGGAAAACATCATGTGGGATGTTTTAAGGAGCCCATTGGTGTTGATAATGTTATTGTGATGTTGGTATTGTTGTTGTTGTTGTTGGTTGTTGAATTGGGATTTTAGGCTACGCATATAAACGGGGAGATCTTTGCTCGAATTTCAATAGATTCTAAACGGAATTAAATGGAAGGCTTAAGATGAGCGTATGACATTGAGCCTAACAATAGTATGAATGGTTTAGATGTAGATCAATGAGCTTGGAAGGATAAAAGTTGAGTGGCTAAGGAGACCGAAAGGTATGTGAAGGCTAGTCCCCTTCTTTCGAAGCCATAATTCCTATGTTATGATTCCGAATATTTTTCCGTAACATTTTTACATCCAAAAGTTAGAAGTTCACGATTCTTAAAAAGTTTCTTATGATATTAAAGATGAGATGTTTTCTATGATGAACATGATGATGATGATTCTAATTCTAGAAATTCCAAAGCTTATGATTTTAATGCTATTAGGAGATTATTGAGTTTATTTTGGGATTTCCTTGATTCTACTCATTGTTGTCGATCACACCTTATGTTACTTGTTCCTTCAAGGTGAGATACAACGATAATGATTGTTCCATAATATAAATCGGAGGTTACCAACCTTACGTTACTCTGATAAAGTTGTAGCTTTCATATGAGCTTTCATGCATACTATATATGTATATATATTATATTTATGGATCGGGCCTGATGTTTCTCGGCACTAACATTTATGTATCGGGTTGCACGTTCCGCAACACTAACACTAACACGTTCCGCAACACAGATATATATATATATATATATGTTGACTATGAGTTCTTGGCGCAAAGTCGGTTATATTGTTAATACAGAGATGTATAATTCAGTCAAAAGTCCAATATGGGCCACCATGTTGTTCAGTGAGTTTTAGGTATGAATGTAAGGGTGCTTGATCAGAAGAGGTCGGGCACTCGTCATGACTCCTCAATTTGGGGCGTGACATTAGTATTTCTATTTCTTGATATGAGCTCTTTCTTTTGGCTAAGAGGGTAGGTCATATCTCTTCTTGTCCTATGGAGAGGTGTATAGGGGAACCTGTTCTTGTTTCCTATTTCATTTATTTTTAGAGATGTGATATTTCTTTTGGTTTTCTCAGATCCTCTCCTTAGGTTTTGAGGATGAGTCCTACTTCTTGTTGTCCACCCTGCCGGCAAATATGAGGACCTGTTTTCTATTCTTGTTCTATTTGTGTTACCTATTTTAGCTCTTCTGTCAGTTGCTTTCAATATGTCGTTTGTTCACTGGCCACTTGTCTTTAGAGTGTTCAGTTTTACCATAAAGTGTGCAAAATCCCCCTACTATGGATTCTCTTATTGCTTGTTCCTTGTTGTGCCCTATACCAGTGGTTGCACTACGTGATTGACCTGTTAGATTTGAGAGCATTTGTGATGATTTTGTCCAGTGAATAACTCTTTTGAGATCTTTTCTCATTCTTTCTATGTCCAAGCATAATTTTCTAGATTTTTCTCTCTCAAAGTGCACCTCATTTTTCATTCTTCTGTACTTAGCTTCCACCTCCAATTTCTCCTTGCTAGTTTTTTATTCTCCATTTGTTATCTCTTTTTGCTTCTGAATTTCTATTCTAAGGGATGTGACCAAGACATCAAATTGACTGGCCTGTTCTTTTAGTAAACTAACAACCTTCTCAGCTTTTATTTTACTAGCCTCTAACTCAATAGATTCGTGCTTCAGGCTTATGAAGGCATTGAGTAGCTAAACCCTTTTTGTACTCATATCTTGATATTCATCAATTAGAGTACTCATTAGGGAAGTAAGCCTTTTCTTCGAGAATACATCAAGTTTATCTTTCAGGTCAAGAACATTTACCTCTGGGTCTTCATCTGTATCTGATTCTGAGTCTCCAATAGCCACAAGAGCCATGTGATTAGCCTCATTCTCAGAGTCTTCATTAGAGTTTGAACTCCACGCAGTTGTGATGGCCTTTTTCCATCCAGGACCTCAAGGTGGGCAATTTTTTATCCTTAAATTTGGCTCCCTATTCATAATATCCTTGTTAGGTTCATGAGCTTGCATCAAGGAAACCCAAATATCCTTAGCACTTGAATATATCTAGCGATTTTGTTGTATTCTTTAATCCCCAAAAAGCAATATAGAATGTGTATTGCTCTAGTGTTTAGTTCCAACATTCTAAAACCTTCAACAAAGAAACCGTCATCCGTCTTAATTTTCCTTGAGCCATCAAGTCTGGTTGCAGTGGGGACTAGTGGTCCTCGTGTGGTGATTAACTAGAGATCATAGTCCAATCCCATCAAGTACTTCTCCATGTGGTTCTTCCACAATGCAAAGTGTTCTCCATTGAAACATAGTGGCCTGTCGATTGATCTTCCTTCATTGAGTTATGTAGATAGTGCATCAGGATCTTCTCCCAAGGTTTTAGCCTCTTTGAGGAGAACCCGCTCTGATACCACTTGTTAGGTTGTACAACCTACTTCCTATCCTATGTTGTATACAATTTTCGCTTGTAGGATGGAACACGTTACTCTACCTGTTCTATGCTAGCGTCCTGCAGAATATAAAATGCAGGTGAGTAAAGAACACAATGATTTTTACGTGGAAACCACCCGTCTCACAAGGGCGATAAAAACCACGATCGACACCTCTGCAGCATTTTCCCCATACTACACTACAATGGTGAGTCTCTACAAATTCAAGTTTCAAACTTTGGAACCTACGAACTAACCTCTAATCCCTATTTTACTAATCAACCTCTGACTAGCAAGCAACCTTCAAGTTGACCTCTAACTTGAAATTGAATTAACAATGTTTTTGTATCTAATTGCAATTCTTCTGATAAAGCGAAAAAAGATACAACACGGTAGCCCAACCTAATACAAGTTTTCTAGACTCAAGAACTATAAAACATAAACTCTATTCTACAGCTTCTTCAATCTTCTTCTCGTATGTTACACCCCGTACTTGCGGAGAAGCACTTATCAAATTTGAGTGTAAGTATCTTTGAACTACAGCTCCGTAAAACAACTTTGGAGCATAAGGGACGAAGCATTATTAAGTAAATTTTATGAGTAAAGGATGAATATGAGGAATTCCAAAAGGTCTATAAGGAATTGAGTGGAAGGAGTTGAGTTAGTATGATTTTGGAGAAAGATGAGCGTTATTTTGAACAACAAAGTATGAGCCAAATTGGGGAATGAATATCATTTAGTATATGAGAAGTTTTAAAGTAAAGAAAAAGCCTAAATTGAATTTCATGAAGTCTAGTTTTCAACGCAACAAACCGCTTGTCGATACAACGTCGGAGTAGAGAATTATGGACGTTACAAATCAGGCTGGCAGAGCAGAAACGCGCAGCAACAATGCGCGACATGCGCGCTACAGTGAGCGGAAAGTTCTAGGTCGGTGCAAACCGACCCTAGAACAATATATAAAAGGGATTTACCCCTTATTTTCATTCAACCACTTCCCCAAACCTTCCCTATCCCCCTAGAACATTCTCCCAACTTCCTCCATAAAATTTTTTTCCCAAATCAAGTGAAACCCCGGGATTAGGCTCGGGAAGCGTATAAGGTCTTGTAGTTCTTGTTCTAAACAACGAATTTTGACGAATAAAATAAGGACACCGAAGATAAATAATATTTCAAGCTCTACCAACCTTGATTGAGGTAAGGATATTCTTTACTATAGATATTATGAATTGTATCATGACAATTTAGTTGTTAAAGCTTCGTAAAGTTTAGTGATTGGTTGAGAAATTGGAGAAACATCGTGTGGGATGTTTTATTGAGTATATTGGTGTTGATTATGATGTTGTGTATATAGTTATTGCTATTGTTGTTATTTTGTTGGTATTGCGATTTCGGGCTCGGGATATAAACGGGAGAGATGCTGCCCAAATTTCAGCAGATTCTAAAAGGATTTAGTTTGAAGGCTTAAGACAAGAATGTGACGATAAGCCTAACAATAGTATGAATTTTCTTGAATATAGATTTTCGAGCTTGGGAGGACAAGCATTAAGTAGTTAAAGCTAAGGCGACCGAAAAGGTATGTTAAGGCTGTCCCTTTCTTTCTAAAGACATGATTCTTTTCTTATGAACGCATACATGTTTTCCATAACATCCTTATTCCCAAAAAGCTAGAAGTTCATGATTCTCAAAGTTCTTATGATGCCAAAGACAGATGTTTCTATGATGGTAATGATAATGATGATGATCCCATTTTTAGAGATTCCAAAGTTTACAGTCTTGATGCTATTATGAGATTATTGATTTTATTTCATGAATTTCTTGATTTTATTCATTGTTGTTGATCTCACCTTATAATAATTGTTCCTTCAAGGTGAGATATAGCGATGATAATTGCCCCATAATATAAATTGGAGGTTACCGACCTTACGTCAATCCGATAGAGTTGTAGCTTTTAATTGGGCTCTCTGCTTTATATATATATATATATATATATATATATATATATATATATATATATATATATGTAAGTGCCTGTATGGCCGGGCAGCACCACTACGGTGGGCGGCTATGGATGATGATAATAACACCGTGCCTATATGGTCGGGCAGCACCACTTCGGTGGGCGGCTATGGATAATGATGATAACACCGTGCCTATATGGCCAGGCAGCACCACTAGTGGGTGGCATGCGATAGTTACAGCGGATGCGGGCTAATAATGATATGATGTTTGATATGCATGAAAAGTGTTTTCTTTAAAAACCTAAGCATGTATGATATTGTTACACCTCGAAAATTTCCTGTTAACGTACAATGAATAGACTAACGAAGGCCATGAGGTATACGATGTTTTGATAAGTAAGAAATAACATTTGATGATTCTAAATGAGATTACGAAAACATTTGAAGTAGGAGACGAAAGTTGTTAAGGAAAGTAAGGTATATGTTGTGTGTCGGGCAAGATTTATGAGTATCGAATTAATGATGACTTGATGATGTTTTGGAGAAGAGTCATAACGTCCCTTAGATTGTTAATGAAGTGTTAAACAAGTGTTAAGAAGGTTCCATAAGGATTGGAGATCAAACAAGTGACGAGAACAAGATCAGAGAAAAGATGGGTTATACGGACGATTATACGATCCGTATAATGGTCCGCAGAATCGTCACAATGAAGGTCCCTCACTGGTGGGATTATACGGTCACTTATACGGACCGTATAAAGTAATACGGACCGTATAAGGTGTCGTATAATGGTCATATAATTGAGATGATGATGAGGTGATTTCACGGTCACTTATACGGACCGTATAAAGTGTCCGTATATTTTCCAACATCGATTTTAAGTTAT
>NW_026726538.1:0-57396 GCF_029784015.1 Lycium ferocissimum
AACATGTCTTATTAGCAAAAGCAGAATATGGGTTTATGAGGGGTAGGTCTGTGGATCAACCATAATCCCCTCCTTGGACACCACATGGCCCAAGAATGCTACAGACTCCAACTAGAACTCACAGTTGGAAAATTTAGCAAACAAGCTATGTTTCTTCGACAACCCAAGAACGGTACGAATATGGCTCTCATGTTCCTCTCTACTCTTGGAATACACCAAGATGTCATTAATAAGCACAATCACAAAGGAATCAAGGAACGGCCTAAAAATGTCATTCATCAAAGTCATATAAATGCAGCCTGGGCATTGGTAAGCCCAAAAGACATCACTAGAAACTCATAGTGGCCATATCTCGTCCGAAAGGCTGTCTTCGGAATATCCTCCGCCCTGATCTTCAACTGGTGATAGCCGGAACGCAAATCAATCTTCGAAAACACCGAAGCACCCTGAAGCTGGTCAAATAGATCATCAATACGTGGCATAGGGCAATTGTTCCGAATACTGACCTTGTTCAACTGCCGGTAATCAATACACATCCTCATAGTCCCATCTTTCTTCTTTATGAATAACACTGGAGCACTCCAAGGAGAGATGCTCGGTCCAATGAACCCCTTGCTCAATAAATCGTGCAATTGTTCCTTAAGCTCCCTCAACTCGGTAGGTGCCATCCGATATGGTGGAATGGAAATAGGATGAGTGCCCGGGTCCACGTCGATACAGAAATCAATGTCGCGATCGGGTGGCATACCCGGCAAATCCGACGAAAATACCTCCGCGAACTCGCTCACAATAGGGATAGACTCAAGGGGTGGAGATGCAACAGTCGTATCACGAACATGCGCCAAATATGCTAAACACCCCTTACTTACTAACTTCTTCACCCGAAAGAAGGAAATGATCTTCTTCGGAGCGGGACTAGGAGTACCTCTCCACTCAAGCCTAGGAATGCCCGGCATGGCTAAGGTGACTGTCTTGGCATGACAGTCCAAGATCGCATGATAAAGAGAGAGCCAGGACATACCCAATATAATATCAAAGTCCACTATATCCAGAATCATTAAATCTACCCAATTGTCGTACCCCATAAAAGTAACCAAACAAAGCCGGTAGACTCGATCAACAACCACAGAATCTACGACCGGAGTAGACACATGAACATGTATATCTATGCTATCACAAGGCAAATTCCAACCAATAGCATGAAATGCAGATACATATGAATAAGTGGACCCAGGATCAAATAACACATATCTCTTGCTCTTTGACGGACATAAATGTTACCTGAGATCACAGCATCTGAGGCCTCTGCCTTGGGCCTACCAAGAAATGAGTAACAATGGGCTCCACCACGCCCAGTCTGGGATCTCCCTCTCGTACTCTAAGTACCACCTCTAGCTGGCTGGGACCCACCTCTAGAACCATGAGAAGTACTGCGGCCTGACTGAGCACCGCCTCTCTGAGAAGTCCCACCTCGACCACCAGATGATACAGGAGTCCTCGGCGGCTGATAATCCCCCCTAGGTCGGGGACATCTCCTGGCAACATGCCTAACCTCTCCACAAAGTAACAGGTAAGAGGAGTCGAGTCTTTGAAACACGAAAGCTGAAGACCCGGATAAAACAGCCATGTCCACTGGTTTAGAGAATGAACTCTCAGGAACTCTCTGCCTAGGCGGCTCACTAGAGGAAGCCGGTAATGCTGAATGCACAAGACGACCGGAATAGGGCTGAGGTGGCCTAAAAAACTGACCGACGCCCTTCGAACCAGAACCCCAAAACTACTAGTCTAGCATGGCCTCTTGTCACCACCACCAAAAGCACGCGCCTTAGCGCCCTCAACCATCGAAGCATGCTTAATAATGGACTGAAAGGAAGCCCCCATAGACTCTATCTGAAGACAATAATCTGTAGAAAGCTCATTAGTCCTCCAACAAAGCACCTGATCCTATCAGCCTCAGTAGCGATCAACGGAGTAGAATTATTACACCCCGCAGTTCTGTACATTGAAATTTATAGGTTTTGGCTATTTTAAGTATTGACATTGGAGTTACCTCTAAGGATACATGAGACTAGATGCACTTATATTATGTTTATGAGGGTTTAAGTTCATATAATAAGCTACAGAAGGATTGGAGGGCAAGTGAATCAAGGAAATTAAGCTTGTAGGACTTTGGAGAAAATATGAGGGGCAATTTTGACCCTACTTGAGGAGAGGATATCTTTTAGAATATGATGAGTTTTGACGCAAAGCAAAAGCCTAAAGTGAAGTTCATGAAGTTTAGTTTTCAACGCAGCAAACTGCTCATCAATACGGTATCAGCGTAAGGAGATATGGGCGTTACAAGTCGGGCTGGCAGGCCCTGAAAATGGTCTGCGCGAACGCTCCAGGAAGTGGTGCGAACACGCAGAGGAACAAGGGCCAATTCAGCGTGAATGCGCCACTAGGGGGCGCGAACGTGCTGAGCAATTTTTAGGTCAGTGTAACCTGAGCCTAAATCGTTATAAAAAGGGGTTACCCCTTTATTTCTTCAATCAAATATCCTGTAAACCTCTCCAAACCTCTGGAAACCTCCACCAACTTCCACACAGCAAAATTGTAATGCAAATCGAGTATAATCCTTGGATTCTGGTCCTGACGGCATATAGTTGCGATTATAAAATCATATAGTGATGAGTTTTGGCTCAAATCCAAGGTAGAAAGTGAAGATATTGCAATACTAGAGGGAGTAAGGTATGAATCTCTCCTTATTAATATTAGTTTCGATTTATTTACGGAGGTAAAATTATTAAACAGTCATATAATAAGTTGGTTAGTTGAGGAATTTGGAAAAACATTGTGTGGGATGTTTTATGGAATATTTTGGTATTGAGGTTGATGTTATTGGTGGTGTTGTTGTTGTTGTTGGTTTTGTTGTTGTTGTTGTTGTGTTGGTTGTTAAATGGTGATTTCGGGCAAGGCATATAAACAGGGGAGATGCTACCCGAATTTCGGCAGACTTTAAATGGAATTAAATCAAAGACTTAGGATGAGCATATGACATTGAGCCTAACAATGATACGAATGGGTTATATGTAGATTTGCGAGCTTGGAAGGATAAACGTTGAATCGCTAAGGAGACTGAAAGGTATTTTAAGGCTAGTCCCTTTCTTTCTAAATGCATGATTCCTACGTTACGATTCTACACATGCCTTCCATAACATCCTTGTTCCCGAAAAGCTAGAAGTTCATGACTCTCAAGGTTTTCATGATATTAAAGAGAAGATGTTTTCCATGATGCCCATGATGACAATGCTGACTCTTTTCCTGTGAACTCATATATATTTTCCATGATGTCCTTTCTCCCATAAGCTAGAGATTCATAATTCTTAAAGTTTCTTATGACGCTAAAGATGATTATTTTTTCAAGATGATAATGATGACGATGATCCTATTTTTGGAAATTTCAAAGTTTATGATTTAAATGCTATGATGGGATTATTGAGTTTGTTTCCTGATTCCCTTGATTTCATTATTATTGTTGATCTCACCTTATGAATTGTTCCTTCAAGGTGAGATAGAGCGATTATGATTGTTCCATAATTTAATCGGAGGTTACCGACCTTACGTCACTCCGATAAATTAACAACCTTTATTTGGGCTCTCATGCATGCTACTTATATTATATATGTTTATAAGTATCTATATGTATATATGGGATGTGGGAAAAAGGGCGAGGTGTTATATACGTATAGCCACCTGATCAGTTGGTATATTATGATATCATCCCGGACGTGGGATGCCCGGACACAGGATATATGGGTATGGATCGGGCCGTTCGTTCTGCGACAATATATATAATGATATGATATATGGATCGGGCTGCACGTTCCGCAGCACTATCATTTATATATATGGAAAATGTTTTTTTTAGGAAAGCTAAGCATGCATGGTATCTGCCTTATGAGGCACTCAGATGTACAGGTTATATCTTTATCTCATGTTATATTTCATGTCTCTCATTATGATATTATGCATGCCTTACATACTCAGTACACTGTTTGTACTGACGTTCTTTCTTGTGGACGATGCGTTCATACCCGCAGGATCAGGTAGCCAGCCAGACGATACAGACTAGTAGGACCTTCCCTCAGCAGCAGTCAGTGCGGTCCATTGGTCCGGAGCTGCAGCTCTTTTGGTATGCTATCTTGATATCTTGATACATGGGTATGACAGGGGCCTTGTCCTATCTTTTCTACAGTTTATACTCCATAGAGGTCTATAGACAGTTGTGTATAGTAGGAGTGTCGTATAGCTATGTCTGCTTTTATTTTGTTGTACAGCTTATGTAGTGGCCTAGTCGGCCTACACTGTTATGGGTGTGAAGCCGGCCACACTTATAAATAAGAGGCTGCGGGGCATTTAGGAATCATTGACCTTTCCTTCTATTTTAGATCGTGCGATAGAGCAAGAGTCTAGGAAAGATTGTTTCTGACCCTTTTTCCCTGTAGGTAAGCGCAGCTTGACAGAGATGAAGAGATTGGCTTCAGACAGTGGGGGTGCCAGGAAGGCCCCCAGGGTGGATTCGGGACCACAGATCCCAGGACTGAGTAGGAGGAGTCCTATCTATTCTATTGAGACAGACCCTTCCGAGGACCCCGAGACGATCCCCCCCAGAGTTCGTGACTTCCATGGAGGAGGACTAGTTGGAAGATAGTTATGAGACGGACCCGTCTGAGGGTTCGTATGAGATCTTTGGTGGAGGAGGCTCCCGAGGCTGTACCAGAGTTGACCCCTCCAGCTTCTCCTATGGTTGAGCATTATGTTCGGGCGGCCACGCCTGTGAGTGTTACCGATTATTCTAGCCCTTTATCTTGGCCTTCGGTAAATCAGGAGTTGCCAGGATATTCGTAACCCTCGGATTCAGATGGGGCGAATTCGGAGGGCCAGACCAGTAGATGGCGGGAGGACGTTGAGGAGGATACTTCACTTTATAGCCCTCCAGACCAAGATCAGGACAGGCCGGCTACAGGTATACTAGTCTTTTATTGAATATGTTTTTATGTGTGCACAATTATTCCAGGATATCATTAATAGTTGACAAATGGGAGTTTTAAAGGAACCGATAACCGAAGTACTTATAGGTAACTGCGACTAAGATGTTTGTGGCCACCACTAGGAATCCTAAAATTAGGAATGGAAGGCAGTCGTGTGTGTTGATTGATGGTTATTACTGGGAGTTCTGAAGGCTTTAGCATTTGCTCGGTCAGGAGAGTAAGGGACCTTTCCAATCTAGAGGGAGATGCATTACCGAAAATTTTGTTAGGATCCGTTAGAACTCCAACTTGTTTTAGGTCATGCGACAAAGGCCACGCAGCAGGACGGATGCGATCATACCAGCACTAACGCACCGGATCCCATCAGAACTCCGAAGTTAAGCGTGCTTGGGCGAGAGTAGTACTAGGATGGGTGACCCCCTGGGAAGTGTGCTTAGAACTCCTACAGATCCAAACATAAGAGAGGGATGAGGAACTAAAATAGCTTGAGGGAAATTAGAAGTGTGTAAACCTCATGGTTGGAAATTCTAAATGATTGAAAGATAAGGCGGACTGGCTTGGCAAAGAGAGAGGAGACGTATTACAGCTACAGAACTAGGACGACTTTAAATTGTATTGGGGATACTTTGCAAGAAAGGTGTTAGTAGAGGTATATACGATATTTTATGCGCGGTTAATCAGTATGTGTGCCCCGATAATCGACGTTGCGATATGTTAAAGGTACTGATTGAACAGGGTATTGAAGTTTAAGTGGAAAGTGCTACGGGCAAATTGACATTATTTTCTCTAAAGGATAGAGTTGGATAAGCTTGATGCAATAACATCAGGGAAAAGAAGAAAGTAAGTATACAAGAGTAAGAAGGTTAGGATGCCCTGAGAAAAGGAGAAGTGTGAGCAAGGGGAGTATGTTGCTCACGAGGATCAAGTAAAGCTTCCGAGAGAGAGAGAGTTCAGAACGACGGTAAAGGTAGAGGACCATTTAAACGAATTTCAAAAGTAAGAATACAGAAAGAATAGAGTATGGTAGTGTGTAACGAAAGACGAATGTATGGGGCCCGAAAATAGCGTTTGATCAATGGGATTGAAGGGCAGTAATAACGAAGAGAGATGTGAATTAGGAAAGAATAAGTAGGTTTTGCGAAGATGCTAAGGGGTTTCTGACTTTTGAGGTGCGTTTGAAGAGGTGAATGCATAGTCATAATAACATGCCACACTTACCTCAGAAACGGAGAAGCCCTTCCAAAAAGATGACTTAGAGATAGAACGGATTTGCACTTCTGAAAGGATATTCTACGAACTCCAGGGCCAATGTTATAAAATTGCAAGTGGGGAAGAGCATTTAAGAGTAAAGGAACTCAAAACCCCTAAGGACGAAAGTAAGAAAAGTACATTAATGGATTGATTGAAGAAAATCGAGCAATCACCAAGGACAAGGGAGAGGATAATAAGTTAACAAAGCTGACCAGGAGGCAACATATCAGTGACATGGGATAATAACCTCTGTAAAAAGTATAGAGATTTGATCATAAAGGAAATGATGATACACGGGGAATATTTATAAGTATGAATTGGCCGTAGCGGCAAATGAAGGCTTGACCAAAATAAGAAGGGAAAGCGTGTACTTTGTAAGGATTTCATGATAAGACCAAGAAGTGGCAGGACACTGGAAGAACTATAACACATAGTTATGATGCAAATAAGTAGTTAAGGAGAATTACGGACAAATGAGCCAAGCGAATGAAAGGACAAGTTGTGGAAATGGAGGGTGTGAGATATTAACTCTTAACGGTATAATATAGGCGTAAATTGGAATTGGGAACCCAGAGCAAGAGAATTTCAAAGGTGTGGAGAAGATGGTCGTAGAAAAAGACTAGGGTTAAAGGAGCGAGGTATAAGTGGACATTCCATAAAGAGCTTAATGAGTTCCGCTGTCCCCATTAATTCATTAGCCAGGGAACTACTAATCATAAAAGGTAGAAGTGGAAAGACAATAAAGGAGGCACCTGTAGTAGACCTGATATGTATGAGCATTTGAATGATACCAGACTTCGACTAGCAGAAAAGAAAATAAGTCAAACCATGCGATGAAAGGAACTTCGGCATTATAAGGAACCGAGGATTGGCAGGATCGTTAAGGTCGACCAGGTGATTATTAAAGATGACTAATCTTCAGAGGTTACTGGTGTATAAGAACATCCTTAAAAGGGGGGAAGAGCAGATTTAGTCCTGAAATTAATTATGGCATTCCCAAAGTTCCAAAGAAAGAAATGTAGTAGCTTACCAAAGTTTGAGATGTATCGATATATCAAGGGTGTATCAGGAGAAAGCAGAAACGGATTCAAATAAGCATATTATGGGGCAGGTATGAGGAAGAAGGTATGATAGGGAAGTAAGGGGATTAACAAGTCAAAGGAAATAATTCTCGTTAGGGTGAGATGTGGTGTTTCTAGACCGTGGTTCAATTCACTTGTACTGGGGAAATGGGATCGCATCTAGATACGCAGTGACGTATTCTGAAGGATAACAAAGAGGATAAGGCAGATTTACAAGCCATATAGAAAAACTGAAATGAATACAAAGGACGATTGGGTTGCAGCGAAAGGGAATCTTAGTATCAGAAGAAATGAAGATCTTAACAAAAAGGATAATGATAGGCAGTTCGGCAATCCCCGAGGAGGAGGGAGGCAGTGTGCTTATGAATAGAAAGACAACAGTACCGCCAGGGATTAGAGAGTATCCCACGAGTTGCAAGCAATGCTGAATATGAGGGCATGTGATATAGAGCTATATGAACAATTGTCGTGAGAAAATGCCCAACAAAATGGTGTAAGGGCAACGAGGGAAAGCCAACGAAGAATAAAGGCTAATTAAGTGATCACCGGTATAAGGGAATCAAGGATAAGTATACTCGTGTTGGAAGAAGTTGTGGTAAAGTGAGAGTTTGCTTTAGTCCTACGCTTATAGATCTACATTACAAGGATTTGAGGAGAAGAAATTAAAGGAAAGTTACAATATGAGTTCGAAGATATTTTGAGCTATGAATTAGTTTGGACTATGAGTATTGATTATCACAAATGTAACCCTACTACGAGGAATAATAAAGATGGTGAGGAAAAAATATATATATGTATTTAAGAGATTGTGTTAAGGACATTGTTATAGTTGAGTTTGGAAGAGAATTTGAATGGATAGTTCGAGGTAAGTAACCGTTAAGAGTAGGGATTCATCGGCAATAAAATGTTACTTATAAGGAATCAAGGGGTCCGATCAATGGACTAGAAAGAGATGATGTGGTACGTGTCATGACCCAACCCCGGGGGTCGCGACTGGTGTCCTATATGGACACCCATACATACCTACCTGACAGATCCAGCATACCAAGCAGCTAAATTCCGTTTCGACATACATAAATCCATACAGATGTAAAATACGTCGCGCGAACATATATATATACACATACCTGAACTTGTACATAAGCCGTTAGGGCTAACATAATAAGCAGAATTACTCAACTCGCAGACTCATACTTGCTTACCAAACAGTGACAACCCACAACCCACAAACATGTCTACAGGCCTCTAACATACAGAACAGAATCAAAAGACGGGACAGGGCCCCGCCGTACCCAAATGACCATATATACAGAACGTACAAACAATAGAAGATATATACCAAAAGTATCAGCTTCGGATCAAAAGGAGCCCTTCAAACAGCAGACTGACGTCCTAAACCGGTGGCGTATCACGTGGTGTGTCCGTACCTGTGGGCATGTAACACAGCCCCCGAAGAACAGGGGGTCAGTACGAAGGTGTACCGAGTATGTAAAGCAGAAATATAACATACATAATCATAATGATCAGAGTCAAATATGCAAAATCATATCGCAGTAATCGGATTCGTAGCGAAGTCGGACTTACGAGTGTACCGATAATCGTAATATGTCGATTTAGGGAGTGTGGGCGACGGAGTTCTAATACGGACTAGAGGTACGAGGAATGTGGCCGACGGAAGCACGTGCAAAGCAGATGCACGTAGTATGATTACAAATCGTCACGTAATCCGAGGTACGGAGGCGTAATGACAGATCCTCGAACAACCGAACTCGGAAGCATGACGGACGTAATCGAGAATTCGAATCGGACGTACGTAAATGTGACATACGGATAGAATCGAGTCCGAATTGGACATGCAAATGTGACGGACAGATCCTTATCTAAATCGAGAGTTTCGAGATCATACGCGCAGTCATAAGTATATATACGTACATACATATCATAAATCGGATCCCGGCCCTTTAATAAGGGACGCGGTATGAACCCGACCCTCGTAGTGCACGGACGCGGTGGACGTACGCATCATATCAAATGCCATCCGGCCGCCATCCCCATAATATCACATAATCGCATCATAGTCGGATCATAACCAATACTCGAGACAGTATCCCGGCCCGCACATCCGATGGACGCGGTGAACAACGCGCGTGAAGCGCACGAATCACGTAACCGGCCGGGCGCGGTGAAGGAAGCATTGAGGCATCCACGAACGCATCCATGAGAAACCATATGCATACGGACCAATATTCGGACTCAACGAAATCGAAATAGTCCGGACGGTAGGTCAAATCGGGGTAGTCGGATTATATCGGATCGCAGTGTCCGGATGTCGAATAACGTCAAGATTCGTAAAGATAGTCATAATACTTATTAGTTAGCGGACGGAAACATAACTAAGAATTATCTATGAAGAACGAACAGAAATAAATCAATTTGAGCCATACGAGAAGTATCAGAGTTTTGTGGGCCCTCCTCGGACCCGATCACAGTGATATACATAAACGATGGATAATAATCTTAGGGGTCGTCCCTAATCATTGTAGGGTGTTCTAACTCCATTTATTGGAAATTACATACCCGTAGTGTGTTTTATCGACAAAAGGTGAAGAAACGTTTCAATCTTACCTAATGGTTTTGAGCTATTTTCAATCTCGATGTGAGAAGCGAGAAGCGCGATCGAGGCTCGCTTTCAAGCCTATTACACTCGTAACATGCCAACGAATGAAGGGCAAGACTTTACATACCTTTGTTGTGCCTTACGCCCGTGCAATTTCAATTCCCGTTTCGTCAAAAATCGCAAAATGGCCACCTTTACCAAGCATTATTCACGAGAGTTAACATTTCACTCTTGGGTTTATACTTAGCTACCGAAATTTCGGCAGCACCTCCCCTATAAATGTGACGCCCCGAGAATTTGACTCGGCTCAGAATAACCAACAACAAGCCAACAACAACACCAACAACAACAACAAGTACTACAAAACACAAAAGATAATACAACAGTCTTCTTCTTACATAATGCAATCGCTTTCATTCCGACTTCAAATTTCAAACCATCACCATCGTACTCACATTCATTACTAAATCATTACAATGCCATACGGAAGCGTTTCATAATATTTCTACAATATATATACAAAGTATACAAAATATACAAACTTTCCATCATAAGGCCCTAATTCTTCCAACACTTCCAAATCAATGCAAACTTACATCATTTTTCCCCGTTTAGATTATAAAAATCATAACAACACATCTAACATATCAAACAAAACAATTCATCACTATCTCCAATTCTTCCATAGCCACGGCCAACATCCATATTTTCCAACTCAACCCAATTTATTCAACTTTCATTTCCAATATAAATTTCACAACAACCACAACTATAATACAACACAAAATTCAACATAACTTCCATGCACAACCATGCACACACACGGCCATATGTATATATACACACACACGGCTCACACACCACAATTCACAATTCCATGCTTTTCATTCAATTCCACATACCATAACATATATATAACCTTCCATAACACAATAAAAACATGAAATCCTTACCTTTTCCAATAAGTCCTCCTTTCCACCAACGTCACTTTCTCGCCAAACTAATTATACCAACTTGTAGAGCACCTTGAGCTTAGTAGGAATATAAGAAAATTACAATTTTTGGAACCAAGATTGAAGGGCTAGGAATTTTTTTTCTTTCTTTCCTTTCTCTTTTCTCTTTTCTTTTCTCTAGAGCCGACGGCTCCCTCTCTCTTTTTCTTGATTTTTCCTTTTGTTTTTTCTTGAAACTTCTAGGCATATCATACATATATGTATATATTATGAAGCACATGACCATCACATGCCCACTTAATGGGTTTGAGCTGCAACGTATGGCCGGCCACCTCTCTCTTTGGGCCTTAATTTCATATATTTTTTTTTGGCCCAATTCTTCATGAATCATATTTTGAAATTCCCGAAACAAATTTCCAAAATTCCAATTTTGTCCTTAGGCCTTCTCCATTGTTTCCGCATTCAAACTTCCATAACCAACATACACATACTAAGAAAAGTTCAACATGACCTCATTCCTCACAAACCAAAGCCATTTTTCAAGTTTTTCCAAATACGCGAAAATGCCGGATATAACATCCTCCCCCCTTTAAAACATTCGTCCTCGAATGTTAAATCAACCTTATAGGTTTTATAAACACTTCGGGGGAAGGTCTTCCGGCCAATTACGTACTCACACTTGATCGATTAAGAGTCTTCACTTTTCAAGTCCTTCTATCATTCCCCGATATTGCGGTATTGGAGCTATTCGAAATCCTAGTCTAGCGGTCCATACGATTTTAAATCGGATATAGGGCGAAATGCGAATATTTGTCCGAGCCGGGAAGGTCGAGGTATGTCGATTGAAGTCGTATCCGGAATCGGAAGTACGAAGCGTAGTACGGTAATCGTAATCATACGTTATATCAAACGGATTCATAATCGAGTCGATGCATAGAAGCATATCGGATGAGACCCATAATCGGAGTCGATGCATCGAACTATATCGAACGAGTATTATAATCGGAGTCTGACGTACCGAGGTATATCGGACAGAATTATGATCAGAGTCAGACGTACTGAAGTATATCAGACAGATGTACATGATCGATTCGAAGTACAGGTATAATAAACGTAATTTCATCAAAGTGGGTGCAGATGTATAGCATACGTAATCACATTCCGTACTCAAACCACTTCCATTCATCTCAGGGTCTTACGTAAATTTCTCTATCATAGTTTCACCACTTACTCATATATATATTTTTTGATCCTTCCAGGGGGTCACCCATCCCAGAATTGTCCTGACCTTAGCACGCTTAACTTTGACATTTCCATGCGTTTTAATGCGTTAGTACTAGTAGAGTTGCGTCGATCGCCCCACACGACCTTGTCACGCAATTTAGGGCGGATGGGATTTTAGTAAATTTTCGTAAAATTTTTGTAGCGTGGTCCCATCTCGGCTTAAAACCATACAATTATCATATTGCCCTTCGAATTCCCAATGTCCATTTCTATCCGTATATGCAACTGTTGTCTCAAATGGTTTTATCGGTTTGGGTTCTTACTTTACCCTTGTTAACACTGGAAAGGAAAATCACGTGAGTACAATAGAATACATCAATCAATGCACATACTTTTCGAGGAAAGGTTAATAATATACACAGGTTCGCATCCGGGTGGCGCTACCGGGTTCCCCCGCCGGGCCGGTCAGCATATACGCGGTTCGAAGGACCGCTGGAACTGTGAACCCCGCCGCGACCTCTGCCGCGACCTGCTGGTGCCGGCACATCTCGCCCCGTGGGGCGCATAGCTACTGAGGGAGAAGACGAGCCAGCAACTGACCCAGTAGGCTGGGCTGAATCTGAGCCTCCCTTGTACGGGCACTCCCTTACTCGGTGATCCTGACTGCCGCAAAAGTAACAGGCGCCTGTGGCCCGATAACACTCCCCCGGATGGGGCTTCCCACAATAAGTACACCGGGGCATAGGTGGCCTAGATTGACCCGAACCCCTACTCGGCTGCGGGCTCCGATGCTCGGAACTGCGCCGGCCCTCAAACGGACCAGCGCCAAACGTCGTCGGCGAGACCGTGTACCCCGGCCCGACGGAGGAAAAGATCTATCGATCGTACGCCGAGGCCATCCGCCTCGGGAATCTCCAGGATACCCCGCTGACCTGGCCCTTTTGGGCCGCCTCCTGTCATAATCTCCACCAGACTGATCTGCCTTATGCCGGTCCTCTACACCCTGTGCATGGGCACGTAACCGGTGATGTCCATTCCGGTCTGTGGCCGCCATCGCCATGCAAGCTTCAACCAAATAGGGGTCCAGCCCCCATCACGTACCGGTGCATCCGATCCTTCATATCAGCTACGATCGTCGGCGCGTAACGGGCCAAAGAATCAAACTCCAAATTATACTCACGAACACTCCGACCCCTCTGTTTGATCTGCAAAAACCGGTCAACTCTCGCCCGTCGCAGCTCCGGTGGTAAAAGTGGCGGATAAGGCGGTCGTAAATTCATCCCATGGCCGGGGAGCATTCTCACCCCGGATAGACGGGACTTATACCAATTAAGGGCGACATCTCGTAATGAAGTGTGCGGCAAGCTCGACGGACCTCGGTCTCGAAGCCCGACCTTCCCCACGAGCGCTGCATCTACCGGATAAAATCATGGGGGTCCTCGTCGGGTTTAGACCCAAAAAACTCTGGAGGACCGCATGTCAGGAACTTACGAACCCTCAGGCTATCACGCCTATCATCGTCATCATCACCTCTCCGCCCGCGTCCGCGGAGCTCGTCCCGCCACTATCGTGTCACAAGCGTCACGCTTCCTCAACGTCTCGTCCTCCGCCCCCGGCCGGGGAGCGGGCGCCGGGAACCCGGGCCTGTCCCCGCCCTCATCCGGTGGCGGGGTGGCCGAACCCTCCCATCGAAGCACACCGGCGTAGCTCCGGGTACGAGCCCTAGTAACTCTCCGGGCTCGTAGTCCCTCCCGCTCGGCACGCTTGCCCTTCGGGCGCCGCCTTCTTCGAGGCATCGCCGAAAACATAACATTTCGTCGAAGGAAAACATCCCGATAACACGGCTTTAACGCACGATCCAAGATCCAAAGAAGCGGTAACATAACATCCTAAATGCCCCGTAGCCTCCTGCCTATAGATGTGGTGCACGACACACCAATAAACAGACTCTACCGGACACGACTTGCGTACATTCCGAGGACCGACCGCCCGATACCACTTTTGTCACGACCCGACCCGGGGGCCGCGACCGGTGTCCTATACGGACACCCATACATACCTACCTCCGACAGATCCAAAGATACCAAGCTAAATTCCGTTTCGACATACATAAATCCATACGGATGTAAAATACGTCATACGAACATATATATATACACATACCGAACTTGTACATAAGCCATTAGGGCTAACATAATAAGAAGAATTACTCAACTCGCAGACTCATACTTGCTTACCAAACAGTGACAACCCACAACCCACAAACATGTCTACGTGCCTCTAACATACGTAACAAAAAATCAAAGACGGGACGGGGCCCCGCCGTACCCAAATGACCATATATACGTAACGTACAAACAATAGAAGATATATACCAAAAGTATCGCCTTCGGATCAAAAGGAGTTCTTCAAACAAAACAGATCGACGTCCTAAACCGGTGGCGTATCACGTGGTGTGTCCGTACACGTGGGCATGTAACATGCCCCCGAAGAACAGGGATCGACGAAGGTGTACCGAGTATGTAAAGCGTAAATATAACATACATAATCATAATGATCGCAGTCAAATATGCAAAATCATATCGGACGAGAATCGGATTCGTGGTAAGTCGACTTACAGAGTGTACCGACGGTAATCGTAATATGTCGCATTTAGGTGAGTGTGGTCGACGGAGTTCCAATACGGACTAGAGGTACGTAACGTGGTCCGGAAGCACAATGCAAAGCGTACGCACAGAGTATGATTACAAATCGTCAACGAGCATCCGAGGTACGGAGGCGTAACGAACGGTCCTCCTCGCACGGTAACCGAACTCGGAAGTATGACGGACAGAATCGTAATCCGAATCGGACGTACGGTAAATGTGACGGACGGACGTAATCGAGTCCGAATTAGGACATGTAAATGTGACTGCATCCTTATCTAAATCGAAGTTTCAGATCATACATGCAGTCATAAGCATATACGTACATACATATCATAAATCGATCCGGCCCTTTAATAAGGGACGCGGTAACAGAACCCGACCCTCGTAGTACGGGACGCGGTGGACAGACAGATCATATCAAATGCCATCCTGGCCGCCATCCCCATAATATCACATAATCAGATCATAATCAGATCATAATCAGATACAGACAGATCCCGGCCCGCACATCCGAGGGACGCGGTGAACAATGCAGTGAAGTGCACGAATCACAGAACCTGGCCCGGGCGCAGTGAAGGAAGCATTGAGGCATCCACGAACAGATCAATGAGAAACCATATGCATACAGACCAATATTCAGACTCAACGAAACTGAAATAGTCCAGACGGTAGGTCAAATCAGAGTAGTCAGATTATATCAGAACAGAGTGTCCAGATGTCAGAATAATGTCAAGATTCAGAAAGATAGTCATAATACTTATTAGTTAGCGGACGGAAACATAACTAAGAATTATCTATGAAGAACGAACAGAAATAAATCAATTTGAGCCATACGAGAAGTATCAGAGTTTTGTGGGCCCTCCTCGGACCCGATCACAGTGATATACATAAATGATGGATAATAATCTTAGGGGTCGTCCCTAATCATTGTAGGGTGTTCTAACTCCATTTATGGAAATTACATACCTGTAGTGTGTTTTATCGACAAAAGGTGAAGAAACGTTTCAATCTTACTGAATGGTTTTGAGCTATTTTCAATCTCAGAGTGTGAGAAGCAGAAGTGCGATTGAGGCTCGCTTTCAAGCCTATTACACTCAGAACATGCCAACGAATGAAGGGCAAGACTTTACATACCTTTGTTGTGCCTTACGCCCGTCCAATTTCAATTCCCGTTTCGTCAAAAATCTGCAAATGGCCACCTTTACCAGTTACTATTCATGAGAGTTAACATTTCACTCTTGGGTTTATACTTAGCTACCGAAATTTCGACAGCACCTCCCCTATAAATGTGACGCCCCGAGAATTTGACTCGGCTCAGAATAACCAACAACAACACCACCAACAACAACAAGTACTACAAAACACAATATAATACAACTAGTCTTCTTCTTACATAATGCAATCGCTTTCATTCCGACTTCAAATTTCAAACCATCACCATCGTACTCACATTCATTACTAATCGAATCATTACAATGCCATACGGAAGCGTTTCATAATATTTCTACAATATATATACAAAGTATACAAAATATACAAAACTTTCCAACATAAGGCCCTAATTCTTCCAACACTTCCAAATCAATGCAAACTTACATCATTTTTCCTCTGTTTAGATTATAAAAATCATAACAACACATCTAACATATCAAACAAAACAATTCATCACTATCTCCAATTCTTCCATAGCCACAGCCAACATCCATATTTTCCAACTCAACCCAATTTATTCAACTTTCATTTCCAATATAAATTTCACAACAACCACAACTATAATACAACACAAAATTCAACATAACTTCCATGCACAACCATGCACACACACGGCCATATGTATATATATACACACACACGGCTCACACACCACAATTCACAATTCCATGCTTTTCATTCAATTCCACATACCATAACATATATATAACCTTCCATAACACAATAAAAACATGAAATCCTTACCTTTTCCAATAAGTCCTCCTTTCCACCAACGTCACTTTCTCGCCAAACTAATTATACCAACTTGTAGAGCACCTTGAGCTTAGTAGGAATATAAGAAAATTACAATTTTTGGAACCAAGATTGAAGGGCTAGGAATTTTTTCTTTCTTTCCTTTCTCTTTCTCTTTTCTTTTCTCTAGAGCCGACGGCTCTCTCTCTCTTTTCTTGATTTTTCCTTTTGTTTTTTCTTGAAACTTCTAGGCATATCATACATATATGTATATATTATGAAGCACATGACCATCACATGCCCACTTAATGGGTTTGGGCCAAGGCCATATGGCCGGCCACCCCTCTCTCTTTGGGCCTTAATTTCATATTATTTTTTTTTTGGCCCAATTCTTCATGAATCATATTTTGAAATTCCCGAAACAAATTTCCAAAATTCCAATTTTTCCCTTAGGCCTTCTCCATTGTTTCCGCATTCAAACTTCCATAACCAACATACACATACTAAGAAAAGTTCAACATGACCTCATTCCTCACAAACCAAAGCCATTTTTCAAGTTTTTCCAAATACGCGAAAATGCCGGATATAACAGTACGTATACAAGATCGATGAGTGCGAGAAGGGATAGCCCGCCATAACACCAAGAAGTAAGCAAAGGAAGATGCCCTAGTTGAACAAGAGAGTTATCTATCAGCAAGTGAGAAGAGGCACTTACAAATCAACGGTTAGCCATAGCAGTTGCGGGTCAAGACCACCTTAATAGAAGAAGAACGATTGCCAAGTATTAATTGATTTCTAATTACTTACATGAAAACAGAGGGTTATGGAATTTAAGGAAGAGTGCAATAAAGAGTTAAGAGAGAATGCGAAGAGGTTGACCAACCTCTGTTAAAGATAAGGCGATCGGAGTATAGAAGAAGGACAGTCGCTCCAAGAAATCAATGAGAACGCCGTGGATTTGCGACTACAACATTCGAGGACGAATGTTTTTGAAGGCGGGAAGAATGTTACACCCCGCAGTTCTGTACATTGAAATTCGTAGGTTTTGGCTGTTTTAAGTATGGACATTGGAGTTACCTCTAAGGATACATGAGACTAGATGCGCTTATCTTATGTTTATGAGGGTTTAAGTTCATATAATAAGCTGCGGAAGGATTGGAGGGCAAGTGAATCAAGAAAATTAAGCTTGTTGGACTTTGGAGAAAATATGAGGGGCAATTTTGACCCTACTTGAGGAGAGGATATCTTTTAGAATATGATGATTTTTTAGGCAAAGCAAAATCATAAAGTGAATTTCATGAAGTCTAGTTTTCAACGCAGCAAACCGCTCATCGATACGGTATCGGATTTAAGAGATATGGGCGTTGCAAGTCAGGCTGGCAGGCCAGGAAAATGGTCTACGCGAACGTGCCAGGGAGTGGCGCGAACGCGCAGAGGACCAAGGGCCAACTCAACGCGAACATACCACTAGGGGGCGCGTACGCGCTGAGCAATTTTTAGGTCGGTGCAACTCGAGCCTAAACCGTTATAAAAAGGGGTTATCCCCTTATTTCTTCAATCAAATATCCGCTAAACCTCTCCAAACCTCTAGAAACCTCCACCAACTTCCACATAACAAAATTTTAATGCAAATCGAGTATAATCCCCTAATTCTGGTCCTGACGGCGTATAGTTGCGATTATAAAATCATATAGCGATGAGTTTTGGCTCAAATCCAAGGTGGAAAGTGAAGATATTGCAATACTAGAGGGAGTAAGGTATAAATCTCTCCTTATTAATATTATTTTCAATTTATTTACGGAGGTAAAATTATTAGACAATCATACAATAAGTTGGTTAGTTGTGGTATTTGGAAAAACATTGTGTGGGATGTTTTATGGAATATTTTGGTATTAAGGATGATGTTATTGGTGTTGTTGTTGTTGTTGTTGTTGTGTTGGTTGTTGAATGGTGATTTCGGGCTAGGCATATAACAGGGGAGATGCTGCCCGAATTTCGGCAGACTTCAAATGGAATTAAATCAAAGACTAAGGATGAGCATATGACATTGAGCCTAACAATGATACGAATAGGTTATATGTAGATTTGCGAGCTTGGAAGGATAAACGTTGAATCGCTAAGGAGACCGAAAGGTATGTTAAGGCTAGTCCCTTTCTTTCTAAATGCATGATTCCTACGTTACGATTCTATACATGTCTTCCATAACATCCTTGTTCCCGAAAGGCTAGAAGTTCATGATTCTCAAGGTTTTTATGATATTAAAGACAATATGTTTTCTATGATGCCCATGATGACAATGATGACTCCTTTCCTGTGAACTCATACATATTTTCCCTGATGTCCTTTCTCCCATAAGCTAGAGATTCATAATTCTTAAAGTTTCTTATGATGCTAAAGATGATTATGTTTTCAAGATGATAATGATGATGATGATCCTATTTCTGGAAATTTCAAATTTTATGTGTTACACCTCGGAAATTTTCGTTTTGTTGCCTTGTGGATAGGCTAATGTGAGCTTAAGGTGATTATGAAACCCTTACGAGATTAAGGAAGGTATTATATAGCTTGAGGTGCATACCATAAGATTTTGAAGTTGTATGAATATATGAGCTTTAGTTTGTTGAAGGAAGTGAAATATAAGTCGAGTCGGAAAGGTTTTCTCCATAATTGAGCTAATATTTATTTGATAATATCTTGAGGGGCTGATATAGGGCCTATTGCATGGTTAATGAAGTATTATGTAAGTGCCAAGAAGGTTCCACGAGGATTGGAAGTCAAACGAATCAACGAGAGAAAGTTTCGCAAAACTGGGAGTTATATTACCACTTATACGGTCCGTATAAGGAGGGTCCGTATAACTTGAACTCAACAGAAAGGGTCACTTTCTTGGTGGTGTTATACGGTCCACTTATACGGACCGTATAAGTGGTCCCTATAAGTCTATCGGGCTGATTTTTAACTTTTTGTATAAATAGATGGCCTTTGTTCATTTATTTCATTTTCCATTTTCCACAAGTATTGAGAGCTCAAAACCCTTCTCCATGCATATTCCACTCCAATCCAAGAGAAAATAAAGATCAAGAGGCAAGAATCAAAGTGTTCATGTGTTAGAAGGCTTCCTAGGGTTAGTAGACTACAAGAGATTCTTGAGTATTGAAGCTAGGTTTTCACCTAAGTTGATAGCTGCTCCAAAGCTCATTCCTATGAGATAAAAGGTTAGTTTTCATGCTATCATTAATGCTTGGTTGTTGAAGAACTTAGGTAGAAGAAGAAAGTAGAAAATGAGGGCTCAATGTAACTTTTATGATGTTTTTGAGTAGTAAGCTAACGTGAGTCATGATTCTTAGTATGATATAGATATAATATTGTTATGGAAGCTAGTAATAGTGATAAGGAAGAATTGTATGAAAATGTGCTAAAATGGGTGTGAGGTTGTTGGTATAAGTTGAACATAAGGTTGAATTTTGAAGGCTTAATGGAATGTGATTACTTGGTTATGATGTTGTGGGCGTATTATGGATGTTTGGGAGTTGTTTTGTAATATGGTGGAAGTTGACGAAATAGGGGAAATGCTGCGCAATTTTCATTAGATCATGAATTATTCTAGTTTGAATTTGAGAGTGTCATTAAAGCTTAACCATGGTATGAATCCTTCTAAATGTAGATTGCTCAAGCTCGATGGTAAACGTTAATTAGTAAGAGGACAAAGAGCTATGTAAGGCTAACCCTTCTTTCATTAAGGCATGGTTCCTTTGCTATATATATCCTTTCATGAGTTCCATAATGCCTTCCAAATGACTCTAAGATTACCAAAGCTCATGGTTCTCGATACTTTCACGATACTACTACCTCCTTTATATGATAGTTGATCCTCTAAGGATAGATGTAACAAAAACGATGATAGCAATGATGTTGATGATACTTATGGACTTTTATGTATACATGTCTAAGTATGTATGGCTAATATGGAACACCGAGCTTATATGGCCGGTATGATACTTATCGCGTGCACCTCTGCAGTTGGGCACGGATAACACTGAGCCTTGGTAGGGCCAGGTATGTATAATCACCGAGCCTTGTTATGGCCGGGTATGTGAATCACCGAACCTTTGTAGTCGGGTACGGTATAAATACGAATACGAATATATATATATATATATATATATATATATATAGCCATGATGCAAGCACTGGAAATGGAAGGACCCTATGAAAGACAAGTAAGTAAATATGACGATGGCCACTAGAGGTACAAAGGGCTCTATTACCTCTTGATTCTCCCATCCTATGCTATTTCTTATGCCGTCTCTTATGCTTCTTCTATGATGTTGGTTATGCTTTACATACTCAGTGCATTATTCATACTGACGCCCTTTTGTTTGTGGACGCTGCGTCATCCCCGCAGGTGGCCAGGAAGACAGGCTTGAGCCATAGATTTCTTGTTCAGGGACTGCATAGAGGAGCTCCATTTCATCCGGAGCCACAGCTTTTGGGTATTATTCTTTGTGTACATACATATGGGCATGGCGGGGCCCTGTCTCGCCTATATAATGTTACATACTCTTCTTCGAGGCTCGTAGACAGTTGTGTATGGGTAGATGTCTTTTAGCCTTGTCGGCTCAGATTTTGTATATTATTTTGTTAGCCTCGTCGGCGTGTATATATAGCTATGGGCAAAGTTGTTGATGATGATATAAATGTGTTGTTGCCTAATGAGATTAGTACTATTGATGTATGTAAGTTATGAGTAAGCCATGTGGCTCACCTAGGTGTGAATATGAGAGTACGCTAAGAGGTTCCTGGGTGGGTTGGCACGGGATGCCCGTCATAGCCCTCCGGTTGGGTCGTGACATTATGATTTTAAATGCTATGATGGGATTATTGAGTTTGTATCTATATGTATATATGGGATATGGGAAAAAGGGCGAGGCGTTATATACGCATAGCCACCTGATCAGTTGGTATATTATGATATCATCCCGGATACGGGATGCCCGGACGTGGGATATATGGGTATGGATCGGGCCGTTCGTTCTGCGGCAATATATATAATGATATGATATATGGATCAGGCTGCACGTTCCGCAGCAATATAAAATGTTTTGTGGATCGGGTTGCACGTTCTGCAGCACTATTATTTATCGATATGGAAAATGTCTTTTTTAAGGAAAGCTAAGCATGCATGGTATCCGCCTTATGAGGCACTCAGATGTACAGGTTATCTCTTTATCTCATGTTATATTTCATGTCTCTCATTATGATATTATCCATGCCTTACATACTCAGTACACTGTTCATACTGACGTCCTTTCTTGTGGACGCTGCATTCATGCCCGCAGGATCAGGTAGCCAGCCATATGATCCACCGCAGGACCTCCCTCGCCAGCTACTGCATGTTCCATTGGTCCGGAGCTGCAGCTCTTTTGGTATGCTATCTTGATATCTAGATACATGGGTATGACAAGGGCCTTGTGTTGTCTTTTCTACAATTTATACTCCATAGAGGTTTGTAGACAGTTGTGTATAGTGGGAGTGTCATGTAGCTATGTCAGCTTTTATTTTGTTGTACAACATATGTACTGGCCTAGTCGGCCTACACCATTATCCTTGGCACGTATGATAGTTTATATAGATGCATGAGTTATGAGCATTCGTTGCAAAGTTTATTATGTTAACTTTACAACAGACGATATAGTTCAGTTCTGAGTTATGTATGGGACCAGGTTAATCAGTGAGAAGTAGGCACGAGTATAGGGGTGCTTGGTCAGTAGTGATCGGGCACTCATCACGGCTCATCGGTTTGGTTCGTGACAAAAGTGGTATCGTAGCGGTTCGTCCTAGGGTTGTCATGCACCGTGTCCGGTAGAGTCCTTTTATGGGTGTGAAGTTCGCCACACTTATAAACTGGAGGCTACGGGGCAATTAGGAATCATTGACCTTTACTTCTATCTTAGATCATGCGATAGAGCCAAAGTCTAGGAAAGATCGTTTCTGACCCTTTTTCCCTGTAGGTAAGCGCAGCTTCTGTCACACCCCAACCTCATCAGGGCATGATGGACACCCAATCCTTACTTAGAGTTGAGCGAACCCTCTGGTATTAACACAATGAAACTGGACATATAAAATTTTTTGGAAATATAATAAAGTACTTTCAGTCAAACCACAAAAATTTGCGAACGATACTCAATTAATTAAAAACCGAGTAAGTCAAACTAACTACATGGTCGCTTTACTCAACATATGACATCTCAACATACTAACCACAGGACACTGTCTGCAAAGTCTCTAAGAGTAAACACCTGAATCATATGATTCGGGACAGGGCCCCACCATACCCATACACACATATGATAACCATAATGACTCGCCACTGCTCCAGGAAGAAAATGGAGTTTGCCAATCCCAGCTGATGGCCAACCATCCTAGCCGAATACTTTTACCGCAAACAACTGACCGTGTGGCATGAACACGCGCCTCCAGCAAAGGGACGTCAAGACGAACAATGTACCGAGTATGTAAGGCATAAGAACATCAAGTACGGATGAATCATGAAACCAAGATCAATAATTGAATGCATCCGTGGCTAACATCCGAGAATATCTCGTAACTCTATATGACTGAAACTGACTCTATGGCATATGATAGGCATAGATTATAATATACTGATAGTGCTGTGGAACGTATAGCCCGATCCATATATAATATTATAATGTCGAGGAACGAACGGCCCGATCCATATATAATTTAATAATGCCGAGGAACGTACGACCCGATCCATATATAATATAATAATCATATATATACCGTATCCGGTCCTCTAGTGAGGGACTCGGTGAATAATGCAATAAAACTTTGCATGAATACATACCCGGCCCGGGACTCGGTGAAATGATGTAATAATGTTATGCATGAATAGAATATCAGGAGCAACCATATACAAATTAAATCATCTTCTGAGACTTAATAGAATAATTAGAATGAACCCACACTGGAGAGTCAAAGACAACTATCATGTCAAGTACCACTGAGAACTAGAATTCATTGGAGTCATGTATGTTCATCGTTCGCTCGTTTTATGTAATTCATGCCAAAAAGAAAGAAGGGATAGCCTTAACATACCTGGTCTTAGCTCAACGGCTCAAGAACTCAACTCGTATCTGCTCCTCGACCTATATCGAAGAATACGTCCTTAGTTGTTTTCCGCCAACCTCACATATTAACAAATGATTCGGGTTATGGGGATTTCAGCAGCATCTCCTCTGTTTCTACTATTTCTCCAAATCAACAACCATACTCAATTTACCATAATCACTTTGTATTAATTCCCATACAACCAACACAACACCAGTAACGCACAAACACCATCAATATACACATCCAACACCTCAACATACCAACAAACTTCTGAATAACACAATACAATAAAGAACAACTTGAATGCCAAAACAGCTCCTAAACAACCTACTACTGCTATACCAACAAGACTATCAAGCAATCAAGGAGCGACGAGCTCCCGAGGCTATAATACAATGGTGTACTCCACACCCGACCTCCTTTTAACAGCAAACAAGCTCCATACGAGCTACTAAATCCCACCATCACCATAGCATATAGAAAAACACCCATTAATTAGTTTAAACTACTACAACTCAAACTCACGGCTTCCTAACACCGTCTCGTGAGTTCTTTAACAAATACATACCTTAATCACTCACACGAGCTTGTAGAAGGTTGTTGATAAGCAATCAAACTTTGGTCGCCTTCGTGAAAGCTTCCTGATACCTTACTTCATTACAAAAGTACCTTGTTCAACTTGCTTTGAAGTTCTTGAAGAAGAGGAGAGAAATCTTGGCTGCCAATATCTGGAGCAAAAACGCTACATCCATCTTAATATTGAAGAACATGCTTTTAATGTCTCACGGAAGGTTGTCCGTATATGGCCTTGATGAGGCGGTGAACTCTCAAATAAAAAGGTACTTTTATTACTTAGCTACAAGGTTAACTCATTTCTACATTAATTACTTAATACGGTAGGTAACTCATTGTATATATCTATAGACATAATAATCACGTGAAAGCACGTGACAAAAGTTAATGAAGTTGGAGAATTTTCTGTTGTCCTTTCTACCATATGGTCCACTATTGATGTGGGCAGATATTATCTTAATACTTTATGAAATACTCATACATAAATGGGTACTATAATTTGAAGTAAAAGTTGTCAGCAAACTTATATTCTTGGAAAAATAATAAATTTACAACGTTAAAATAAAACATTTAGGCAAATAAATGTTTACTGTACTTTGGAAATGCATATACATTTTATCAAAACTGATTTTGCCAACTAATATCAAGAGTACAAATATTTTAATTCTCAAAATGGTAAAAGATACCTTTTGTTTTTATGAGAAAATAATTTCTATCTTTATAATATAGAAAATCCCATTTATAAAATTCCGCGTATCAAGGGTATAATTTGAAGCATATCCGCAAGTAGTAATCATCATAACTGCCTGAAATCATACTTGTCAAATTTTTACTAAAAGGTTTTCACCTAAGAGAAAATACCATATCAAGACTGCATATAACAGTTTTGAAATTCGTCGAACTGGTGAGGTGCTACATTTATAACCTCATGTATTACCGTAATCTCTTCCAATTCATATGATTTTACTATGATGCATCCTAATGCTAAGGTACGGGCTGTTACATCCTTTCCCCCTTTAGAAACATTCGTCCTCGAATGTTTACTCTTAGAAATGTGCGAAAATTTTGCCAAAGTTTCCTCTTTAAACTGAACTAAGACCCAACCTCTACACAACCAGAAAGCACACTATACAAGTAGCTTTCCCATAATCCTCAATACATCTCCTTCCACTCCATATTGTCCCATGATTCTTATGATCCTCTAAATAGCTGTTGTGCCCCGAGTCGTTAGATGGTAGTGGACTCTTTCCTCTCCTTGTAAAGCTTAGGACTCTTTACTTGCAATAGCCACCTTCTTTAATCACTTAATTCATATATCCCCCTTAACCATCCAGCCATGAAGCTGTATAGGGTACATGAACTCCTGGACATCGCCCTTGGATTTCAGTCTTCATGTTACAATGCCCGTCTAGTATGTTCCGTCACAGATTGCCCCAGGGTGTAGAAGTACTGTCGTCATATGAGCTTACCTTATACTAAGTCTTTCTACTCTCATCCTTTTCTTATAGTCAATTTTAAGCCTTATCCTTAGTGTCGACTTTATCTTAGACTTTTCTTGCATTATTGTTATAAATCCTTTGTCATGATCGTCACCTTGATCAACCTTTGCGGTAGTAATTTCATAGCAATATAACTAATTCAACACGAATACGCCATGGTCCATATCTAACTTCAAGTGTCATCGTACTCAGATTCATTTTCAACTCCTTATAGTCCTTCCAATATTCCCCTTTAAACCTTCATGGTTTTCCTTGGATTATATCTGTCGTCACTCTCTTTATTAATTAAGTCATGTTCTCATTATGGTGTCTGACCATACCCATTATCTGCTAACTTTCGCTACTCATCAATGGTGCTTGTGCATTCCGGTGGAGCTGCTCTTCTACCCTTTTTTATTTTTTATTCCTCCTTATTCCAATTCTCCCATCGAATTCGTAAGTAATCTAACACACCCCAGGGCTATCGAAGGAAACATATAACATATACTTATATCATATTCAGAGTAATTGTCCTATTTTCCCTTAATGATAATTCCAACTCAACATTTCGACTCAATTTACCATGTATTTTCCCTCAACTGACCTGAAGCATCACAAACACACTATTCTTGCTTACCTCTTACTCCACCTTTTAAATATCCAATTGGTTTCATTCTCGACGTGTAAATACTTGCAGGTTACATAACCGTTCTTGTGTGATTCGTGTATGAACATCTAATCTTATTCGTAAACTTCCCTTCCTTTGGTTCGTTCTATTTTACACATCTCATACATACCAAAACTCTTTTGTCTATCTGTTGTAACTTATCTCGTCATACTCTTTTCTTTCCTTTATTTGTCCCTTGATTATCAAATCTTATATTCTACTATAGAAAACTTTATGTCCCTTCTTATTTGTCACTTATAAATTGCAATATCATTAACAAATGACTCTACTGTCAATTCCTTTGCCTCTATTCCAGTATAGCATCGCTATCCTTTGTAATATTCCTTGAGTTATTTGATCCCAATGCCATGTTGTTCAAGGTCTTCATGAATGATTTCCAAAGATGATGCCTCGTATACCCGCTCGATTCTTGTTCATTTATTTACTCTCTATTAGACTCATTTCTGCATAATTCTCACTTTTTGTTTTAGAGTCTATATCTGTCACATCTTAGGATTCATCGTTTCAATCCCTACACTTGTATTTTCCTTACTCGCTTCCCCCCTTTAAGGGTCTTACTTATACCATTCTAAAATCCGTTTCCTCAATTCCCTTATTATTCTGAATCATATTCATGCCATTTCCCATAATTTATAGCTACAAGAATTCATATGTGAAGTCTTAACATACTCATCTTGCAATTTTGTGATCAAGTAATACAGCCAACATAGAAATCTAAACAAGGATGTATTTTACTTAGCTCAACCATTAGTTATGAGTCAATGTCTACATCCGCTTCAATTAACAACTTCTGTCCCATAGGGATACTCGAAATAGTCGTATGTCTAGCTATCTGTACCATCTATGGAATGTCACTTATCCTATTCTTTCTTCGATACTCAGAGTTCACTTATAGCGTCATCTTTCCCTTTTCTTCCCGTCTCAAGTCATTCCTCTTTTTTCCATATCGACTTATAGTAACCGTAAATGCATTTTCCCTTAAACCTGTCATCTTTGTTTTGAAAGATCTAAGTCTCATGCGCAACTAATACCTCTTATGCCTCATACTCTTCTACTCTTGTGTTGCACTTAACATTGATTTCAAAACCAAATCATAATCATATCGTATTTGTCGTTGATGATAGCCTTGCTTTATCGCTTTATCGTCGTGCGGTAAACTCATAACTCATGGCCACATTTTTCTTTCCAACTTATTCCTTTATATACTTTACTTGTTCTATCTTGGTATAGGATATTCATAGGAGATGCATCTTCCTTTTCTCATAATATGAATACTTCTTAAGCACGCGTACTTCGCATATTTCCTTTTCTTTCTATACCCATACTTAATTAATTACGTCTATCTTGGGTGCTTCCTTTAGAACTCCCTTACCATTTCTCCAGTCTATGTCCATCTTTTATTCTGTGCACGAGGAATCTTATGCTACCTCGTTGCTCATCTTTCTGTAGTTTGGTCTTTCACAATTCTGTCACTTATATTGCTCGTGTTCTCAGCTATACATGTCATAACCTATTACTACACTACTAGCTCGCATTCTTCTTATTTCCTTCTTTCAATTAACTCCTTCTTTTCTTGTGCATTTTTGTTATCACATAATCTTTATTCTGAACTTTCCCTATAGAACTTTATAAGTCTTTCTTATTCGTTCTATAGCTCGCCTTTCTGTTTCACACTTGCCTTTATACTTTAGTCACATAGATCACGTCATATCTTTTAGTCACTTCCTCACTAGGCTTTACTCATTTTCATAACAATTCTCATTATATTCACATTATATCCTGTTCGTAATCAATCCTATAGTGTAACACTTCTTAACCTTATTCACGATTCTTACTATGGTTTAATTACACTCTGTGGAGTAGGCGTACTTAACCTTTTACCCTTTCTGGTCAATCTTATCCTTAATACCTCACAAGCTGTCTTATCAATACATTCATATTCGTCACAATTCTTCTTCCTTTGTACTCTTGTCTTAATCATACTATTACTTCTTTTAACTATAAACTCGTCATAATTTATCCCCTTTATCAATTCAGTCGATACCTCAATATAACACTCTATTAAGATTTGCTAGCCTTTTCTAAATCATCTCTTAGTATCACAAGCCCTTCGAAATTATCCTAGCATTTCTTTTTACCATATCGATATCGACCTCATAATTACTATTACCATCTATTCAATAGTTAACTTATTTCTCAAAGTCAGCCGTACACGCAACTTAGTCACATCCTATCATTACTGTTGACACGACCTTTCAAGACATATTACGAACTTATATCTCATTCTCTTTTTATTTCTAGGAAAATTTTGGCAGAGTTTCCTCTATATTTCATACTATCCCAAAACCTCCATGCAGCAAATACCAACAATGCCTCACAGGGCTAATATATATATATATGACATATCTTAGCCACATAAGGCTCCCAATTTCAAGTAAAAGTACAAAAATGTCGAAACTTACCACATATATCACACCTAGAGATGTAGGTGATCCTTTAGCGATCTGCCCTATTAGACCTTCCTATTTACTTTCCCTTTCATTCTTCAACTTTACATTTCAATCATACCTCAATATTCTTACCTTACCCGACAAACATCTTTCGTGCCGTTGCTTACCTTTGTACTGATTCGTTCAAGTTGTTTAGTTCACAAACTTATAACTGAACTTATCATCAAGAGATACATTTAATCAATTCCTCTGTTATACGAATACTGACTTACCTCTATGATAACCAATCCATTACCATATAAATACATATTCGGATAACGTAGCCTCAACGGAGTGACTTACCTCTGTAACTTTCAATATCATCAATCACTTTTTCTGTCGATACCGTTCTTCTGCTGAAATCAAGGGTTAGTATAAAGAATCTCATTTTCTATAGCTTGGCTCTATCGCACGATCTTAGATATGAAAGAAAAGTAACAATCCTAAATGCCCTGTAGCCTCCTGTTTATAAATGTGGCGCGCAACACACCATAAACAAGACTCTACTAGACACGACTTTGCAGACAACCCCTAGGACGAACTGCTCTGATACCACTTTGTCACACCCTAATCTCATCAGGGCATGATGGGCACCCAACCCTTACTTAGAGCTGAGCGAACCCTCTGGTATTAACACAATGAAACTGGACATATAAATTTTTTTGGAAATATAATAAAGTACTTTCAGTCAAACCACATAAATTTACGAACGATACTCAATTAATCAAAAAATGAGTAAGTCAAACTAACTACATGGTCGCTTTACTCAACACATGACATCTCAACATACTAACCACAGGACACTGTCTGCAAAGCTCTAAGAGTAAACACCTGAATCATATGATTCGGGACAGGGCCCCGCCATACCCATACACACATATGATAACCATAATGACTCGCCACTGCTCCAGAAGAAAATGGAGTTTGCCAATCATCGGTAGCCAACCATCCTAGCTGAATACTTTTACCTGCAAAATAATCTGGGACGGTGTGGCATGAACACAGCGCCTCCAAGCAAAGGGACGTCGATACGAACAATATACCGAGTATGTAAGGCTTAAGAACATCAAGTATAGATGGATCATGAAAACCAGTATCAATAATTGAATGCATTGTGGCAAATATCTGAGAATATCTGCGTAACTCTATATGACTGAAACTGACTCTATGGCATATGATAGGTATAGATTATAATATCTTTTTGATAGTGCTGTGGAACGTACAGCCCAATCCATATATAATATAATAATGTCGAGGAACGAACGGCCCGATCCATATATAATTTAATAATGCCGAGGAACGTATGGCCCGATCCATAGATAATATAATAATCATATATATACCGTACCCGGCCCTCTAGTGAAGGACTCGGTGAATAATGTAATAAAACTGTGCACGAATACATACTCGGCCTGGGAATCGATGAAATGATGTAATAACGTTATGCACGAATAGAATATCAGGAGCAACCACATACAAATTAAATCATCTTCTGAGACTCAATAGAATAATTAGAATGAACCAACACTGGAGAGTCAAAGACAACTATCATGTCAAGTACCACTGAGAACTAGAATTCATTGGAGTCATGTATGTTCATCGTTCGCTCGTTTCATGTAATTCATGCCAAAAAGAAAGAAGGGATAGCCTTAACATACCTGGTCTTAGCTCAACGGCTCAAGAGCTCAACTCGTATCTGCTCCTCGACCTATATCGAAGAATACGTCCTTAGTTGTTTTCCACCAACCTCACATATTAACAAATGATTCGGGTTACGGGGATTTGGGCAGCATCTCCTCTGTTTCTACTATTTCTCCAAATCAACAACCATACTCAATTTACCATAATCACTCTGTATTAATTCCCATACAACCAACATAACACCAGTAACGCACAAACACCATCAATATACACATCTAACACCTCAACATACCAACAAACTTCTGAATAACACAATACAATAAAGAACAATCTGAATGCCAAAACAGCTCCTAAACAACCTACTACTACTATACCAACAAGATTATCAAGCAATCAAGGAGCGACGTGCTCCCGAGGCTATAATACAATGGTGTACTCCACACCCGACCTCCTTTTAACAACAAACAAGCTCCATACGAGCTACTAAATGCCACCATCACCATAGCTATTATATCCCGTATTTTGTACGTTGGAATATTTTAAGTTAGTTGCGATAAATTATGGGCAAGGCTATTTTTTTTTTCGATTTTGTGTAATGCACAAGATGCTAATGAATTTTGTTGGATGGGAATATTAAGGAAACTTGGGGCTAAAAGTTGGAAAAAATATTTCATAAAATAGCCAAAAGTGGCCAAGTGGCTGTGTGGCTATGTAGGCCCTACACATGGCTTGGCCAATTGTCTTGAGCCATAAGAGGGGGCATGTGTCCACCTTGTATTTGTAGAGGCTACCTATATATACATAGATGGTTGATGACAAAGCAAGAATTAGTCATCTTTCCACTTAAGAAAATTCAAGAAGCTTGGAGAAAAAATGAAGAGCAATATTCGGCCATGGTGGCCGAACATGGTGCCATGGGAATTGATCAAGAAAAAAATAATTTCTTCTAGCATTTCAACCAATTGGAAGGCCCTTATTAACATGGAGTAGTTGTTGGAGCAAACAAAGCGTTCATTCTTGCGAAACACACCCTAGCCGAGCAAAGAAGTTGAGTGGAGAAGGTAAGGTTAATCTTCCTTTACATGTGTTATGGATGATTTGTACATGTTGTAGTGTGTAGAAATGAATGAAATTCATGAAGTTGTGTGTGTTGGGTGGTGGCCGAATATGGGCTGTTTTATATGGCAAGGAATGAACAAAATTTACTTAGTGTTTTGGTTGTTGTTGTTGTGGATTCCATGATGTAAAATGAAGATTTAATGACTTAAGTTAAGGTTGCAATCGTTTGTGTGTTGTTGAAGAAGCTAATGTGACTTTAATGTAGTTTCCTATATTTATGAGAATGATGATGTTAACGTGTGAATTATTGGTGTAGTTGATGAATTTGGGGAAAGAAATGTGTTTTTGTTGTTCTTATTGATTTTAGGAGGTTTCGGGTGGAGTAGTGAATTGGTTGGATTGTTTGAAGTGTTCTTGAGCCTTGTTTGAATGGTTTCGGATTAGTATTTAAATGTGCGAGCATTGATGTTGGCTTGATTGTATGTAGTTGGATTGAACGTAAATGGAATGCCGTCGAATTATGTGAAAGAAGGTTGCTAACGTTAGAATGCATTTTGAATTGATTGTTGATGTTGTTAGTATGGTTGTTGGTATTGTTGTTGATGATTTGGCCGAGTTGAATTCTCGGGGTTGTTGAATTTATAGGGGAAATGCTGCCCAAATTTCTGTAAATGAAGTACTAGCTTAAGATTGGATTCTTAAGTACCTATAGCTAATGCTTGGTGTCTAATGACGTTGTTGTAGATTTTGAGAAGCCGAGACTTAAGTTTGGATTAGCTTAGGCGGACGAGGTATGTAAAGCTTATCCTTTCTTTCTTTTGGCATGTCTTAGTTGTAAGTAGGCTATGATACGAGCCTCGGGGTAACTCTATTCTTAAGATCCGAGCATGTCTACGATTCTATTTCACCTTTTGATGTTGGCACTCTTAATATGGTTGAATTATGGTCCTTAAGTCTTATGTATGATTGGATTTCAAATGTTGCATAAAGAATTTTTGTTCGTAAAAGATTATATGTCTAATAATGACCGTAACTTTCATAGACGGAGCCGGATTGCTTTGATATGTTCGCAAATGATTCTATAACGCATAATGCCCGTAACTTTCATGGGCGGGCTCGGATTGGCTTGATACATGTCTACGATCCCTCACATTCCTTTTAATGCAGCCCTAATGATATCTAGAATGGATTTGATATGACTATCGTTTGATACTCGAGCGTTGATTTCTTACTTATCTATCGAGTCTTAAAAGATGATTTTATGTGCATATGGTTTCTCACTACTCTGCTCGTGCGAGCTGTTATTACTTCTTTCACTGCGTCCCGGGCCAGGGCATGTATTCGTGCAACTCCACTGCATTATTCACCGCGTCCCTCACTAGAGAGGGTCGGGCATGTTATTCACCGCGTCCCTCACTAGAGGGCCGGGGCACGTTATATGATATGATGATGGCGCCAGCCCACAGGATGGGCCGAGTATGATATACATGATGGAGACAGGATCTCCTTTACCGAGTCCCTCATTAGAGGGCCGGGACACGCTATTCACCGAGTCCCTCACTAGAGGGCCGGGTACGGTATATATATATATATGATGGCATGATGATATGATGACATGATGATATGATGATTTTATTTACCGCGTCCCTCACTAGGGGCCGGGGCATGTTATATATACATGATATGATGATTTTATCTACCGAGTCGCTCACTAGAGGGCCGGGACACGTTATGTATATGCATATGTGCTACATGATTTTGTCATGCATGATTTATGTTTCAGAGGCAAGCCTTATGATTATCTATACTCCTTATTTTAGTATGACCCTGTTTATTGTATTTCATGCTTTACATGCTCAGTACATATTCCATACTGACCCCCTTTCTGCGGGGGCTGCGTTTCATGACACGTAGGTGTATACAGATGAGTAGAAGATATTAGCAGAAGATGTTCCAGCGGGATTGGCGAGCTCCATTTCCTTCCGGAGTGCTGCCGAGTCAGAATATTTATGTTATGGTATCTTGGTTTGTGTTAGAGACTTTGCAGACAGAGTCACGTATATAACACGTCAGTCTTGTAAGCGGCTCCATAAGCCGATGTATCATTATGTATTATGTTGCAGACTTCATATGATTGCAGATCTTATTCGATTTGAAAAAGACGAAAGGCATGTTGTTCTTTGAAAAGCTTTCATTATGCATTCTTTCCATGATTTGAGGGCTCAGTAAGATTATGTGTATCACGAGGATCAGCGGGTTCGCTCGGCCCTAAGTCAGGGTCGGGTGCCCATCATACCCTATCAAGTTAGGGTGTGACAATAGCATATAGAAAAACACCCATTAATTAGTTTAAACTACTACAACTCAAACTTACGGCTTCCTAACACCGTCCCGTGAGTTCTTTAACAAATACATACCTTAATCACTCACACGAGCTTGTAGAAGGTTGTTGATAAGCAATCAAACTTTGGTCGCCTTTGTGAAAGCTTCCTGATACCTTACTTCATTACAGAGTACTGTTCAACTTGCTTTGAAGTTCTTGAAGAAGAGGAGAGAAATCTTGGCTGCCAATATCTGGAGCAAAAATGCTACATCCATCTTAATATTGAAGAACATGCTTTTAATGTCTCACGGAAGGTTGTCCGTATATGGCCTTGATGAGGCGGTGAACTCTCAAATAAAAAGGTACTTTTATTACTTAGCTACAAGGTTAACTCATTTCTACATTAATTACTTAATACGGTAGGTAACTCATTGTATATATCTATAGACATAATAATCACGTGAAAGCACGTGACAAAAGTTAATGAAGTTGGAGAATTTTCTGTTGTCCTTTCTACCACACGGTCCACTATTGATGTGGGTAGATATTATCTTAATACTTTATGAAATACTCGTACATAAATGGGTACTATAATTTGAAGTAAAAGTTGTCAGCAAACTTATATTCTTGGAAAAATAATAAATTTACAACGTTAAAATAAAACATTTAGGCAAATAAATGTTTACTGTACTTTGGAAATGCATATACATTTTATCAAAACTGATTTTGCCAACTAATATCAATAGTACAAATATTTTAATTCTCAAAATGGTAAAAGATACCTTTTGTTTTTATGAGAAAATAATTTCTATCTTTATAATATAGAAAATCCCATTTATAAAATTCCTCGTATCAAGGGTATAATTTGAAGCATATCCGCAAGTAGTAATAATCATAACTACCGGAAATCATACTTGTCAAATTTTTACTAAAAGGTTTTCACCTAAGAGAAAATACCATATCAAGACTGCATATAACAGTTTTGAAATTCGTCGAACTGGTGAGGTGCTACATTTATAATATCATGTATCACCGTAATCTCTTCCAATTCATATGATTTTACTATGATGCATCCTAATGCTAAGGTACAGGATGTTACAGCTTAACAGAGATGAAGAGATCGGCTTCAGACAGTGGGGGTGATAGGAAGGCCCCAAGGGTGGATCCGTTCTGCACACCACGAAATACCTCCACCACATCTTCGCGTCGCCTCGAAACTGGTAGGATATATAATCAACGCCGTGGGTCTCCACTATCCCCATACGGTGCAGCAACTCATACATATCAAGAATAAACTCATAGGCATCCTCAGACGAAGTACCAGAGAACCTCGGTGGCTCTAACTTCCTGAATCTCCCTACGAAGTCTTGATCTGCGGTATTCATAACAGCACCCTCCATGGGCCTAATATCCTCGCCAGGGGCGGGTATAGCATCAATGCGAGGAGCCATGGCTGTGGCGGGATGTGCTGCCCGTGTAGGCCCTTGCTTAGGGGTCTACGCCCCTCCCTTAGTCTGTGAAGCCCCGCCGGGAGTAGTAACACCGGTGGCCGCTTGCTGGGCATCAAGGTGAAGTAGAATCCTGGCCATGGTGTCATGTACGGCCTGGTCAGAAGTAACCTCAGGCTGTGTCGGTGCTGGGGCCACGCTATCCTCTGCGGCCTGGTCTCTACCCGGCTGATACTCTGGCTCGGGAGATGGAGACCTCTCTCGTCACTGGCCCACTGTAGGAGCTCTACCCCGAGCTGGGGAAGCCCCGCGGCCTCTCGCCCTACCGCGTTCTCTAGTTGTAGCCGCCCTCGGGTGCCAGCCATAGCTGCGGGCTCTGGCACCTAACCTCGGGCCATCGTAGCTCGAGTCCTCACCATCTGTGGGAGAAGAGATAAGAGTCAGATACCAATTTGAATAAAGTATCATGACGGAAAGAAAGAAAGTGAGATTTCCTAACTGTCCTATAGCCTCCCGCAGATAAGTACAGAGCTCATCGTACCGATCCATGAGACTCTACTAGACACGCTCTAGTATTAAAGACCGAGTAACCTAGGGCTCTGATACCAACTTGTCACGACTTACTTAGCTTAGGTCGTGCGGGCACTTACCTTCCCACCTCGGTAAGCAAACCCTCATCCCAACAATGAACCAATACATGAATTGATGAAAGTTAAGTAGCGAAAATCAATAAATACGTAAGTCTCACGATATATATAAATATAGGTAGTAGTAAAAGTGCGGAAGACAGTAAATACCCCCAGGGTCTAGTCTGAATAATACAAGAGCATCTAAGTAGGATAATATAATCTGGAATACTAATACATAATGTCTATGTCTTTAAAGTAAAAATAAGACATATGATAGGAAAGTCTTCAAGGTCAGCGGACGCCATGCTCACCCTGGAAACTCAAGAGAAAGCTGAAGTGTCGATCAACCACGGGTCATAGAAGTAGATCCGACTCGGTACTCGCATTCATAAAAGAATGCGCAAGTGCGGCCGACACAAACAACAAGATTAGTAGGCATCATCGGCCGACTAAGTATAGCTAACACAATTCAGAAGATAAAGCAGATAAGCAAGGAATCTAGCAAGTATAAGACAATATAATCATAGCCAAGTATCCGTTATCGCCTATGTAAAGCATCTAACCCAAATACGTCAAGTCCGAATATATCCGATACAATCCAATCATCAAGCATTCCAATTACTAAGTATCTCAATCAAGTCATAATACAATGCAGTGCAATGATTGAATGAATGCAATGTAATGCCATGCAAATGAGGTGTACACATGTACCCCGGACAGAAATATCGACGTCTCGATAGCACAACCCGCCGCGGACTCACAAAGTCTAAGTGCCACCCATCCGGATCTTTGCCCAACCGGTACGTATGGGACCCCGGCTAATTGCTCGGCGTGGGGAGTCTCACCGGCACCACCCTCGGGGACGCGGAGTCCATGCACTAACAATGATTCTAGAATATCATCGGAATCGGCCATGCAACAACGATGCCGGAATAGATCATCGGACATTGGCCATCTCACAATCACTTAAGTAAAAGAGTCTTTCAAATATCAGTTTCATACATTCAACGATTTTGGAATTGATCTTCGGACATCGGCCTTCTCACAATCACTCAAGTAAAAGAGTTTATCAAATATCAACTTCATACAATTAACGATTCCGGAATTGATCTTCGGACATCGGCCTTTTACCAATCACTCAAGTAAAAAGTTTATTAAAATATCAGTTTCACTCCATCAACGATACCGGATCATCACCGGGTATTGGCCATGCATCATGAATGAGTGAGAATGTATGCCATGCATATATCAATCATCAACAATAGAACTCAATATCACAAGTACCAACAACGGGGTACGCCAACAATGTATCATATCACAATACCAATAGTAGTATGCCAACAATATATCAGTATCACAAGTACCAACAATGGGTACGCCAACAATGTATCATATCACAATTCCAACAGTGGTATGCCAACAATATATCAGTATCACAAGTACCAACAACGGGTACGCCAACAATGTATCATATCACAATGCCAACAGTGGTATGCCAACAGTATATCACTATCACAAGTACCAACAACGGGTACGCTAACGATGTATCGTAGTTCGAATACCAACAACGACATATCAATCCTATCTTAGTCAAGACAATAACACAGATTCTGATATCTACCAACTACTCAAGGCATCAAACCATCACAATGGAACAATCAAACACACATAACGGGGTGGCTAGTCCCAACACACAATAGGGCCCAACCTAAGGCAATATTCAACCCGACTTTATACCCGAAGGTTCACATGCTATCTTTGATATCATAATCTAAATATGTGCTTCGCTATACGAAGTCTCACCAAAGGTAAGCCATAACCTACCTGGACTGCCGAACCGCAACACCAACAACTCACTCCTTTGCCTTGCCCTTCCGCTGAAGCTCAGAACCAAAGTAGTCTAAGCATAATCAAATTCTATATTAGAAATCATGAAGAATGATACTAATATTGCTATGATTTCAATTAGGTCAATTCTAACCCTAAAAATTGGGAAAACGGGCCCACAAGGGCAAAACGGGAAATTCGGGGGCAAAATACCAAATTAAGTACTAGGTAATCATAACCCAACCACCAATTATTGATTTAGCTCAAGTATTAGCCTAATTTCTTATTTTAAGCAAAACCCCCAAATTGGGTATAAACCCTAAGCCTTTGATTCTGAAATTCAACGCTAAAAGTGGAAGATATATGATTAATACGCTTAGATTCATCAAATTTTAACATAAACATTATCAATTTCCTCATACATGAGCCTAAGGGAAAGTTCATTAAAACCCTCCTTCAAATTCCACCTCTAAGGGATTGTTAAAGGGAAGGGGGAAATCTAAGATGACTGGGATTAAGGAAGAGTAAAGGATTGGACAAGGTTTACCTCTATGAATTTCTCTAAATTATCTCCAAGAACATTCTCCTCAAGCTCAAATATCGAGATGGGAAATAATGAGGGTCGAAGACTTATTTAAAACACATTTAAGGAAAAATAACTGCCCGTCACCGCCACGGCGGTTGAGATACCGCTACAGCGGTATGCCCAATAATTCCCATGGCCGGTCCAGCGGCCAACACACCGCCACAGCGGTGCCGCTGTTGCCGGTACTAGATACCAAAATCTCTCAAATTTTCTAAGTCTTCAATCGAAATCCCGAGTTATTCCTGAGACCATCTGTTCACAAACCAATCACACAGACCCACAAAAAATTACGCGCTCGTGGTCTCGAAATTTCCAACGGGGGTCTCATTGACCGAGTCAACCTCCAATGCCTTAATTCCAATTTCCCATCCTAAGGCCCAAAATGCATCCGAATGCATTGGGAACCGAACCAAATACACATACAAGTTCTAAACGATCATCCGGACATCTCAGAATTGACGAAATTTTGAAAATGGTCCGTTTGCCCAAAAGTCAACTTTGGGTCAACCATTTTTCACTTTAAGCCTATATTTTCATCAAATTTGCCCGAATCGGGTCTGGACACCTCGGGAAATGTGTCAACGTCCCTTAGAGCAAAAGTGAGCTAATGAATGCTCGGAAACGGGCAAAAATGCCGGAGAGACTATAACGACCAAATGGATCGTTGCACTTTTTACTTAATGAAATGTACTAAAATGTTTCTATGAAATACTGTAACGACCCGCTAGGTCGTTATGGGTATTTTGACCATTTTACCCCTACGAGCTCCTTTCCGAGACTGGGAGTGAGCTGAATGAAAATTTAAGGAGCTAGAATTATGAAATAAAGACATTTGATTGTATGTTGTGCATTGTTTGAAAAGTTGTTTTATTTTCGTTGGGGGATTGACTTAGTAAATTAGGCCTCTGTTTGGAATTTCGAGGCTACGGGTGAGTCTGTAGCGCGTGTTTACATATTTGTGCATGTCTGGTTTGTATGTATAGGGCCTCGGATTGATGTTGGAATTTTGGGTGAAAAACCAAAGGTTATTGGTAGGATGCGACCACCGGCTAGCCGGCCGAGTCCCACCACCGGGGTGCGGTTGCGCAGGAATTTAGATTTAATAAGGTCCACCGTAGCAGTGGGCTTTTCCGCTACAGCGAGACTGTAGCAAAGAAATGACCACTGCTGCGGTCGACGGGAGACAGAAACCCACTTTTATATTACAAAATTCGAGGCATTACCCACATAACTCAAAAAACTGTTCCCAAGAAAGTGAGAGGCGAATTTCCTAGAGTCTTGGTGGATTCTTCTTTCAGGGTAAGTCTTAACCTTTTTTCCTTTTCATTTCATTATCTCTCTAAGTTCGTATGCTAGTTAAGATTCTCTAATAGTGGATGAAAAGACTAGAAGCCTAGAATTGTTGAACCCTTGAATAATTGATGGGTTGTTAATTTTATTATTGTTTAATCATCTAGGAGTGTAGGTGATAACTTTCTAGGATGGAAAATTGATTATTTATGATGAGAATTGTGTATTGAGACTTAGGGTTTCACCAAAAATTGTAACTTTGGACTAAAATCTGGTAGAAAAGGTTAAATTGGATAGAATCCTATAAATTGGAAGATTATGATTGTTGGGATTGAGATTATGATGAATTCATTATTAAGTGATATTTCACCCATTTGAAAAGGTTAGAAGTAATGGGATCTTCTTCCCCAATTGTTGTTCTTGTTTGATTAGAAGGTCTATTGCATACTTAGTGTTATATTGCTAGACTTAGAGTGTTCCGAAGTATTGCGAAAGGGGAAAGCTCTTGCGAAGTAGCTTGCATTTGTTCCAGTTCTGCATCTGAGGTACGTTATGGTTTACTTGAGTTAGACTTTGGTTAATTGATTGTATATGAAGTAGAATTGACGGGAGAAAGCAATGATTACGTCTTCGGACATGACATCTGGTTGGATAGTACTTAGGTTGGTATGATTACTGCTTATGTGAGCTTGTCGCCATTGCTTATATATCGGTTCACTCAAATTTTTTTTTTTTTTTTTAAAACAAGAATTATAAACGAAATACCAAAATCAACACGTAGCTCAAGGCATCTCAAACATGTTATAAATACCTATACACGACATAGAACAAGGCGAGCCAAAAGGCCTCTGCCATTTCTGTACAACAAAATGATGGCCGACAAAGCCAAACAAGAACCATAACTCCCACACGTTCGGCAGACTTCTAGAGTATGACCTGCACAATATATAAAACTATACCAAAACAGGGACAGCTTCCGAAACAAGAGGAGCTGTCTGACTCCCAGTGCTGGTCCCCCTAATTAGCTGGATCGCCGAGTCGCGCCCCTGGACCTGCGGGCATGAAACGCAGCCCCCGAAGAAAGGGGGTCAGTACGGAATATGTACTGAATATGTAAAGCATCACTGAAGCGTAAATCAGAAAAGTACAACAGTAAGTAAGTTTAGGATACCCAGTATGAATTTAATGTCTAAATAAAATAGTCCCTTCGGACGGCCGCTTCCGGCCTAATAATAATAATAATAATAATAATAATAATAATAATAATAATAATAATAATAATAATAATAATAATAATAATAATAGTAATAATAATGATAACAACAATGATAATAATGATAATAATCCCCTTCGGGTGTGCCGGTTCCGACATACGTCTATCCTGGCCCCTTCGGGCATGCCGGTCCCGGGATAAAATGATGGCCCCTTCGGGCATGCCGGTCCAACATACGTCTATCCTGGCCCCTTCGGGCATGCTGGCCCCGACATAATATTCCTAGCCCTTCGGCATGCCACTCGTGACATACGGCTACCCCGGCTCCTTCGGGCATGCCACTCGTGACATAATACTAATCCTAGCCCCTTCGGGCATAACAATAATAATAATAATAATACTAATAATAGCGTTGTGGAATGTAGACATAAGTCGTAAGTGAAATGAAATAGTAAAATCTCGCACCCCCTTCGGAGTGGTTTGAAAAGTCTTATATAATAAAATATCGCACTCCCTTCGGAGTGGTTTTGAAAAAAAATCAAACTCTCGTTTACTTACTGACACCTAAAAGCCCAGAGACAAGTTTCGAGTCAACCTGACTTAGTGCGGGGAAGTTACGAGTGTTTCAAGAGCCATTTGTAGAGAACCGAAGCGATAATCATATTAGGAACATTATTACTCCACAAAATATATTATAGAACTTAATGAGGTAGTTAAACAACTATCACTTAGTAGTTGGGACAATGGCCAAAGATTTTTCTTCAATTATGGGTAAAATAAGTCAAATAAAACGATAGGAGGGGATTCGGGAATAGTGGGCCCGCTCCGGGTCAACGGAGGTGGCGCACGCAAATTACATACGCTAAACTTAATGGAGTCATTTATGAAAGTTTCAAGGCAATTCAATTACATTTACGTAAGTTATAGATGTTTGAGCATTTTTCCAACAAGATATAAAGATCCTAATTCAATCGCATTGAATGAATAGTACTCAAATTCAGACTTGGATTTCTATGAACAGAATAACCCCCAAGGCTCAAATCCAAACCTAGTACACCTAGGACATGCCAAGAGAAGGAAAGGAATAGCTTTACATACCTTAATTAAGCTTTACGCTCGTCCAATTTCGATTCCCGTTTCGTCAAGAATCTACAAATGGTCATTGTTACCAAATGTGAGTTTCAAGTTTTGTGAATTCAACTTAAATCCATACTTGTCTACCAAAATTCCGGCAGCATCTCCCCTATAAATACAACACCCCGAGAATTCGACTCGGCTCATATCATCAACACGACACCAACAACCAAACTAGCAACATCAACAATTAACTCAAAAAGCGTTCTAACATAAGTAATCTCGTTTTCTACATAACGCATCAACTTCCAATCCAACTTCACAATTCCAAGCTAATATCAATGCTTTCATATTTATTCACTAACTTAAGGCCATTCAATACAATTCAAAGACATTTCACATTATTTTACCAAATATGCAAAAGTTCCGCCAAACCATAATTCCCTCAAAGTCTCCAATTTTTCAACATAAATATTCACAACATATTTTTATCTTTCGCTTTCACTTACAACAATCACCATTTGTATCTTACAACTTCGTTTCCATAATTACATAAATCTTCCATAACATTACCAAACTTCCTACAACAACTTAACAATGGTTTTTCATGCAAATTTTGGCTCATATTCTTCCACTTACAACACAAAACTACATCAACACAATTTCCATACTAAATAAAATAAATTCATGCCCTCTCCAACTAAATTACCACACGGCCACAACATCCATATGCACCACACCCAAGATTTTCATATTTTTCATTCATTTCCACATACTACAACATGTATCTATCTTCCATAACATGAAAGAACATAAAATTCTTACCTTTCTCCAATAAATTCTCCTTGCCACCAAAGATAGTTTCTTGCTAAAATACTTATATCACCTTGTAGAGAATCTTGAGCTTGACAAGAATTCAAGAAAATTATAATTCTTGAGCCAAGGTTGAAGGCTTGGGAATTCTTTTTCCTTTTTTTTTTTCTCTCTCTTTGGCCGTGAGCCTTTTTTTTTTTTTTTTTTTTCTCTTCTTGATTTTGCTTTGATTTTTCTTGAAACTTCTTGAACTAATCCACCTTATATAAATTTGGCACATGGAAAATTGATTAAAAAAAAAATCCATGGGCTTGGCCATGTATGGCCGGCCACTCTTGCAAATTGGGCTTCAATTTTTCCTTTTTTTTTTGGCCCAATAATTTGGCTACTTTGTATACTTCATGAAATAAATTTCCAAAATTCCAATTTTGCCCTTAGCCTTACTCAATATCTCCGCATCCATACTTCCATAACCGGCATACACATATTAAGAAAAATCCAACATGACCTTATTCCTCATAAGTCAAGGTTATTTCCAAATTTTCGAATACGCAAAAATGCCGGATATAACATCCTCCCCCCCTTTAGAACATTCGTCCTCGAATGTTAAATTAGTCTTATAGGTCTTTCAAGTAATTTGGGGAAGGTTCTTTAGGTGGACGGCACGTATAAATCATTCATTGATTAAGACAATCAACTACGGAATTTAGATTACCTGGTGGTGCATCCTGCGGTGCCTCGGGACCTGGTCTCCCACCTAGTGCATAGATACGATGTGGTCCTGCACTGGAACTAGGTGCTCTACCTCCGCCCCTACCTCGACCGGAAGAAGTTTGGGGTTCTGTCTCAGGGGCTTCACTGAGGGTGACGACGCTGCTACCGAATCCCCAGGAATAGTACTGCTAATCCTTTGTGGGCAATCTCTAGCATAGTGCCTCGGATCCCCACAAGTATAACACACATCCCGTCGGCATCGTCCTACATGACGCCTCCCGCAAGTCGCACATCGAGGAGGGGGCATCACCTCTTGCCCCGACCACGCCTGCTGCTGAGGACCCGACGCATGGGAAGAACTCTGTCCCTGTCGAGGGAAAGTCTCTCTACCCCCGCCGAGATCCACGAAACCGTGAAGGTGCACTATATCCCGCTCTCGCTAGTGGAACCCTTACTCCGACCTTCTGTCCTGGCCCTCTTGGGCTGACTACCACCCTGCTCCGAAATAGTCTCTCGTTGGCGCTTACGATCCTCTGCCCCCTGAGCATAAGCTTGGATACGAGCTATATCTATACACGGGCCGCATTGCCACCGGCATACACATCTCCCGCAACTCCGACTCCAATCCTATTACATATCGGTGAACTCTATCTTCCATTTCCTGCACAATAGTAGGGGCATATCTGGCTAAGGAATCGAACTCCACACTATATTCTCTAACAGACATGTTACCCTGTCGCAGGTTAAGAAACTTATCAACCCTTGCCCGCTTCAATTCGGGTGGCATATAGTGGCGTAAAAAGGCATCTGAGAATTCCTGCCAAGTCGGCGGAAGGGCATCACTACCCCTCGATAATCTCCAAGACTGGTACTAATTTATTGCTATGCCCCGCAGCCTATAAGCGGCTAACTCAACCGTATTCCGTGGCCGATGCTCGCATCACATTTAAAGTATGTTCGCATACCATCTATGAACTCGAGGATCAGCATTAGGGTCCGTGCCCTTAAATTCTGGGGGATTTAATGTAAGAAAATCTCGTGCCCTGGCGCTAGCAGCCCTATCTGGATACTCGTGACTCCTATCCTGTTGTCCAGCCTGGGTGGCAAGTATTTGAGTTAACAAACGTATAGCATCTTTCATTTCTCTAATCTCCTGACGCTGGGCATCTGACTGAGAGACCGGAGATACTGATGCTGGTGCTGGAGCTGGGGCTGGATCAGGTGCCCCTCTTAGCTCCTCCGGAGATGGGGAGGTGGGAGGACTCTGGGGCTGGATGCGTATTCCAGCGTATGTCTGAGCTCTGGTAGACCTGGGGGCTCGACTAACTACCTCATCCACAACTGCTTTGCCCTTTTGGGCTGCCGTCGCTTTACCCTTCTTAGTCATCACTGAAAGCACACAAGGTTATTAGATTAGGGACTTTACATACAACACGACTATACGCACGATCGCACCATGAAAGAATGAATGACACCCTATCAATGTCTCGTAGCCTCCTCGTTTATAGATGTGGTGCACAACACACCGATAAACAAGACTCTACTAGACACCGTCTCGCGAACATGCCGAGGATCGACTCGCTACGATACCACTTTGTCACACCCCAATTTCATCGGGCATGACGGCACCCGACTCATCGAGTCGAGCGAACCCTTACACGTTCACTCAATTTTTTTTTTTTTTTAAAACAAAATTATAAATGAAATACCAAAATCAACACGTAGCTCAAGGCATCTCAAACATGTTATATATATGTATATACACGACATAGAACAAGGCGAGCCAAAAGGCCTCTCGCCATTTCGTACAACAAAATGATGGTAGGCAAAGCCAAACAAGAACCATAACTCCCACGTTCGCATGACTTGCTGCAGTATGACCCGCACAATATATAAAACTATACCAAAACGGGGCGGCCTTCCGAAACAAGAGGAGTCGTCGACTCCCGCGTCTTGGTCCCCCTAATTAACCGGATCGCCGAGTCGCGCCCCCGGACCCGCGGGCATGAAAACCCCGAAGAAAGGGGTCGTACGGAATATGTCGAATATGTAAAGCATCACCGAAGCGTAAATCGAAAAGTACAACAAAGAAGTAAGTTTAGGATACCCAGTATGAATTTAATGTCTAAATAAAATAGTCCCTTCGGACGGCCGCTTCCGGCCTAATAATAATAATAATAATAGTAATAATAATGATAACAACAATGATAATAATGATAATAATCCCCTTCGGGTGTGCCGGTTCCGACATACGTCTATCCTGGCCCCTTCGGGCATGCCGGTCCCGGATAAAATGATGGCCCCTTCGGGCATGCCGGTCCAACATACGTCTATCCTGGCCCCTTCGGACATGCTGGCCCCGACATAATATTCCTAGCCCCTTCGGGCATGCCACTCGTGACATACGGCTACCCTGGCCCCTTCGGGCATGCCACTCGTGACATAATACTAATCCTAGCCCCTTCGGGCATAACAATAATAATAATAATAATACTAATAATAGCGTTGTGGAATGTAGACATAAGTCGTAAGTGAAATGAAATAGTAAAATCTCGCACCCCCTTCGGAGTGGTTTGAAAAGTCTTATATAATAAAATATCGCACTCCCTTCGGAGTGGTTTTGAAAAAAAAATCAAACTCTCGTTTACTTACTGACACCTAAAAGCCCAGAGACAAGTTTCGAGTCAACCTGACTTAGTGCGGGGAAGTTACGAGTGTTTCAGAAGCCACTTGTAGAGAAACAAAGCGATAATCATATTAGGAACATTATTACTCCACAAAATATATTATAGAACTTAATGAGGTAGTTAAACAACTATCGCTTAGTAGTTGGGACAATGGCCAAAGATTTTTCTTCAATTATGGTACAGAAATAAGTCAAATAAAACGATAGGAGGGGATTCGGGAATAGTGGGCCCGCGGGTCAACGGAGGTGGCGCACGCAAATTACATACGCTAAACTTAATGGAGTCATTTATGAAAGTTTCAAGGCAATTCAATTACATTTACGTAAGTTATAGATGTTTGAGCATTTTTCCAACAAGATATAAAGATCCTAATTCAATCGCACTGAATGAATAGTACTCAAATTCGACTTGGATTTCTATGAATGTAATAACCCCCAAGGCTCAAATCCAAACCTAGTACACCTAGGACATGCCAAGAGAAGGAAAGGAATAGCTTTACATACCTTAATTAAGCTTTACGCTCGTCCAATTTCGATTCCCGTTTCGTCAAGAATCTACAAATGGTCATTGTTACCAAATGTGAGTTTCAAGTTTTGTGAATTCAACTTAAATCCATACTTGTCTACCAAAATTCAAAGCATCTCCCCTATAAATACAACACCCCGAGAATTCGACTCGGCTCATATCATCAACACGACACCAACAACCAAACTAGCAACATCAACAATTAACTCAAAAAGCGTTCTAACATAAGTAATCTCGTTTTCTACATAACGCATCAACTTCCAATCCAACTTCACAATTCCAAGCTAATATCAATGCTTTCATATTTATTCACTAACTTAAGGCCATTCAATACAATTCAAAGACATTTCACATTATTTTACCAAATATGCAAAAGTTCCGCCAAACCATAATTCACTCAAAGTCTCCAATTTTTCAACATAAATATTCACAACATATTTTTATCTTTCAATTTCACTTACAACAATCACCATTTGTATCTTACAACTTCGTTTCCATAATTACATAAATCTTCCATAACATTACCAAACTTCCTACAACAACTTAACAATGGTTTTTCATGCAAATTTTGGCTCATATTCTTCCACTTACAACACAAAACTACATCAACACAATTTCCATACTAAATAAAATAAATTCATGCCCTCTCCAACTAAATTACCACACGGCACACAACATCCATATGCACCACACCCAAGATTTTCATATTTTTCATTCATTTCCACATACTACAACATGTATCTATCTTCCATAACATGAAAGAACATAAAATTCTTACCTTTCTCCAATAAATTCTCCTTGCCACCAAAGATAGTTTCTTGCTAAAATACTTATATCACCTTGTAGAGAATCTTGAGCTTGACAAGAATTCAAGAAAATTATAATTCTTGAGCCAAGGTTGAAGGCTTGGGAATTCTTTTCTCTTTTTTTTTTTCCTCTCTCTCTTTGGCCGTGAGCCTTTTTTTTTTTTTTTTCTCTTCTTGATTTTGCTTTGATTTTTCTTGAAACTTCTTGAACTAATCCACCTTATATAAATTTGGCACATGGAAAATTGATTAAAAAATCCATGGGCTTGGCCATGTATGGCCGGCCACTCTTGCAAATTGGGCTTCAATTTTTCCTTTTTTTTTTTGGCCCAATAATTTGGCTACTTTGTATACTTCGTGAAATAAATTTCCAAAATTCCAATTTTGCCCTTAGCCTTACTCAATATCTCCGCATCCATACTTCCATAACCGGCATACACATATTAAGAAAAATCCAACATGACCTTATTCCTCATAAGTCAAGGTTATTTCCAAATTTTCGAATACGCAAAAATGCCGGATATAACAATGGGTACCCTTTAGGTCATGACTATTGGGTATACAATACCATTAGTATGTGTGTACAATTATAATACTTGCATTGGTTGCGTTGCATTGCATTTGACTCATTCTTATTTATGTGATTAGTGTATGACTGTTGAGGACATTATTTGGTTATGTGTTGTTGTGCCTATCTGCCTATTCTGTTGATTTTATGAACATATGCATGATACTAATCTTAGTCGGCCTATGATATTTACCGATACATAGTGTTTGTACTGATACTACGTTGCTGCACTTTTTATTTGAGTGCAGATTGTGTGCGTAGACTTCTTCCAGACCTCACATCTAGCCTATTTCCTGTCCAGATCAGAAAGTAAGCTCTTATCCATGCCATGCCGCCTGAAGATCTTCCTTTAGTGATGTCTATTTCCTTTCCAGACATTTATGATAATTATAGACAGATATTTATTCTTTAGACGACTTTATGTTTTAGAGTCCATGTACGTTGACTTTCGCATTTTGGGGTTTTAATAGTTAGACTTCCACATCTTTTGTTTTATTATGGCATGACGAGACAGTTTATGATTTTACTTAGTGGTTATTAATTTATAATTAGGTTATTGATTGAATGATTAGTTAAGGGCATGGTTCGCCCACCAGGGGGATTAGTGTGGGTGCCATCACGACAGGTTGGGTCGTGAAAAATGCTTCCTATTTCGATTTCATGTATCTTCCATGTTCATCAGCTTATGTTGCGTAGGTCCGCTTGATTGAGTTAAGGAACTGGTGCCTATCTGTCCACCAAGAATTTAAAGTGTGACACCTAGACAGAAAGTTTCGCTACTCATAACTAAAAAAATACATACATTATTGTCAGAACTATATCCATAGAAGTAAAGATTAAAAAAAAGAAAAGAAAAAAAAAGTAAAGTTTCTTCGACTCATCTTGTGGAATGGACTTGAGGCTCTTGCTAACTCAAAATTGCTTCAACAATGGTGTATATTTCCTTCCTGGGCCGAGTATGCAGCTGAAAGTAAGTTTAGGAGTCTTTATATCATGTCTCAAGCTATATGACCATAATGCCCTTAATGCAGAGTTCGAAAGACCATTTGCTCTGCCGCGTCGCTTGTGCTACACAAGGCATGAACTAGTTATTCAGTGTCCTGGCAAGATGGATGCGCGGCATATATGATTTATGTGACTCTACTAGCTTTCATACTATGATGCCTGTACGCACGAGCCTCTACTTCGGCTTCCAGGTGGTTTTTCTACTTTTTCACGCGATAGCCATGCTATGGGGAGTTACTTCACTATTTTAGCTCATAATTCTTTCATCATACTTTGTCCAACTCCGAATTGTGACGCTCCAACCTTGCTCCTACCCTCCAAATTTTTCGTAATTGTTTCATTTCATTTCAATTCGACTCCTTTTTCACCTATGACTCTTTGCACAGAAAAATCCTATAATCAAGATTAATAGATCATTATCCACTGCTCTAAACACTTAAACACGTTGAAGTATGAAATAAAACGCATCAAATTGTATGTTAAATGACATATTATCAGTCACGCTATGAAAATTCGGCTTAAATCATAGCTCTATGGGACTCTTACAAAAATATCCACCTAGTAGAAAAGTTTTACCCCTAGTTGGTTGCAATATTAATTTACATATGTTGTTTCCAAAAATATTAGCTGATCTCAAATCATTTATTTAAGTCCTTACATAGCCCTTTGACTCTTTGATAGCCATGTAACTATTATTCTCTTTAATGGTCACGTACCTACTATGATAAGTATGATCTTGGCATCTAAAACTACATGTTTCTCGATGTTCTTTCCCAAAAATTTTTTTGTACACAATAACTATAATAAATTTAATATTTCATTAGTTTATTATTTCCATAACGCTTTTTATTTAAGAAACCCTAGTTTCTACCCAACTCATCCCCCCCCCCCCCCATTTAGATGCCATAGTTGGTAGATGGAACTATCACGACCCACTCGAAGGGCCATGACGGGCACCCGGAGCTAACCTACCAAGCACCTCTTAGCATAATTCTCATAATCAGAGCTAGGTGGACCACACGGCTAACTCATAATTATCATAAACTTTAAGAGACACGAGTTCAATAAATATATGCACGTCTATATAAACATCATCAACCATGCCCATATGTACAAGCCGACAAGGCTGCCAAAATGATATACAAAATATAAGCCGATGAGGTTACAGAACATCTAACTATATACATCTGTCTACAAGCCTCTACATGGAGTGCATAGAATCATAAGGATGGGACAAGACCCCACTATACCCATATATACACAAAAGAATGGTACCAGCTGAGCTATAGCTCCAGAACAAATGGAGCACTCCTGTACAATCGCTGATGAAGCAGCCTAAAGGTCTGGTCCGTCTCTCTGTCTAATTGCGGGCATGAATGCAGCGTCCACAAACAAAAGGACATCAGTACGAATAATGTACTGAGTATGTAAGGCATGAATAACAACATAATAAGGATATGAGGAAGCATGAGATAAGAGAGATAACCTGTACATCTGACTACCACTTAAGGCGGATATCATGCATGCTTGGCCTTTAAAAAAAAAACATTTTCATACATACATATGTAATATAAGTGTTAGTGTTGCGGAACGTCCAACCTGATCCATATATCATATCATCCTGCGTCCGGGGCATCCCGCATCCGGGGCATCCCACGTCCGGGATATCATCATAACCTGTCCACTACAGTGGTGTGCACATCTACGTGAGTGCCCGGCCGGCTATAGCGCGGCGCGATTGTAGCAGGTCGTATTTTTTTCGATTCGTATTTGCACTTGCCTCATTTAGAAAGGAAAGTGTCCCGGGAAAGTACGGTTGTCAATCGTACCGGGAAAAAGGAAATATATACCTCTACGTGATGGTGCTCTAAATGGACTTTATTTTAGAGTCGCCACCTAATTTTTAGGAAATTAGGAAAAACCAGTTCAAAAAGGGTTCATTCAAAATGGTTAAATTTTAAAAGAATCCTAATCTAACCAAAGTATGGGTAAGGGTTCTGGTGATCCCCCCGAGAAGGTGTTAGGCACCCCGGTATTAAAGATCCGTAAAATACGGTTGGCTTACGGGTTCTAATAGTATGCCTATAAATTGTTTATAGTGTAAAACTATTTCGGTTTATATTTCCGCAACAAAGAGTTAGTCATTCATGCAAAATATATCACATTTCAAGAAATGAAAGTGGTAGAGTTTTGCCCAAAATTGGGCGTTGGGTTTCGGACTAGAACACCTAGGTTAACTCCCGAAAGCCTTTAACCTAGATAGAACACTACGTAAGTCCGCCCGAGTTTTAGAAAAAGGGTTTTTAGTTTTTAAGTTTTATCAAAAATCATTTTTTAGGCACACTATTATTATCCATTTTTTAGCCATATTTTATATTTTAGATTTTTTTAGTCCAAGTTAATCCAAAAATAGTCTAAGTCCAATTTTGGTCCAAAACGTCCATATGCACGGTCCACAATTATTTTTGCCTTTTAAGTCCATAAAATTTATCAAGTCATTTTTTGTTCAAAATCATGATTTGCATTCAAAGAATGTTCATTTTTTATCCGTAAGGCAGTCTTAGTCTCAAAAATCATTTGCATGTTAACGTTTATCGAAAATTAATTTTTATAACTTAAAAACGGTTTTAGCAACTCTAGATTTCATGACCATTTAAAGGTTCCAATAAACACATTTCATCAATTTTCTAAGTAAATAATGCGAGGTAAGGGGGTTGGGCCTACCAAGCCCAACAGAAAATAAATGCAATTTTAGACTTATTCGCTCCAAATCTGCTCCAATTGCTCAGCCTGTCCATAATGAGGTTGACTCGATCTAAGTGAGTTGGTGGGCCTCATTGGACCCACCAAAGGATAGGGTGTTTACAAATAAAATGGGCATACATTGTATTAGTATTTGACTTAAGGACATAAATTAAATTACAATGCCAAAAATTAAATTACAACAGAATTGGGCTAGGCCCGTAAATATTAAACAAATAGGAAGGGATAGTTTATGCAAAAAGGGAACGTATCTCTCAAATATATCGGCTGAAAACAGTAGACAGGCCCAGCTACTAAATAGGCATAAATTTTCTAAGTGTCAAACTGTAGGGTATACATGATAAACTATGTGATATACCCTCATACTATGTGATATACCCTCATATGGAGAGCAAAACCCATTGAAGGGCTTATCCTCCATATACATCCAGTATACACTATATACCCTTCAATATTCACTCCTCTCAAACACCCCTTTTGAGGCATTCACAAGATACTCAATCTTCCCAGAAAAATGCTAAATTTCCCAGGTTCATATTACTCAAGATTCAATAGACAATCAAGTAGATGGGCAGTTAAAGTTATGGATTCTAAGCTAGCAAACTCAGACAAGCACAACAAATAACAACTCAACCAAAGATAAGAAAGTAACAAACAGTCTTAAGCCAAACAAATGTATATGAGGCAGTATCCAGAACACAGTGCACACAACAGATTATAAGAGTCAATTTCTCGCTTGAAACTCATGATTAATCTAGACTAAAGTAAAGGCAACACTTAGTTAATAAAAGCTTTTTCAAATTTTCAGTTTTAGGGATAGGTATACAGTTTCTACAAATGCAGTCACAAACAAAACCTTCAAGTCAAGCTAAGCCTATTTTGACAGAGTTCAGAGGTGATAACAAATAGAATGGTGTACCTAAAGTTTAAATCTAGGCTAGTGCCAAATAGGGTCATTCAGGGCAGTAATCAGTTTCTTGAGATTTCAAAACTGCAATTTTCAGTCTTTTCAAAGCTCAGCTGCACATAGTCTTCTAATGTTGGCTAAGTGAATTAATCTTACAAGTTTTACACAGTTTCAAGTAGGGAGGAGTAGTAATTCACAAGTGAAGGCTGCATCTAGCAGCTATGCTAAATGACATAATAATACCCAATCAAAGGAGAAAAGCAGAACTGCATTATACCCTTATAGATTTTTTCCTAATCAAACAACTATGCCAATCCCAAACAGGACTCAGGAAATCTGCAATGTCACTGGGAATTCAATACAAGATAACACACTAAGCAAAGGTTGAGGAATAGACAAGTTAATCAACAAACAGAAAAAAGCATCTTCATATTTTCAAACTTGTAGTTCCTTTTTTTTCAAATTTTCTTTCTAGCACAAGCAATAAATTTTTAGTCTTCACACTTATCATTTTCAGTCCCTCAGCTTTTAAAACAGGTTCTCAGTTTTAAATGTAGCAAAAAAGTCAAAGAAAACTAAGGGAAACAATCTCACAACCATTCCAGGTAAGGCATGTGCACATACAGTCTCCCCTTAGTCTCAAGTAAATTTAAAGTTTTCCAAAAATCCAAGATGTAGTGTATCCTTTAAATAACAGGAATGCATATATCTTTATGCAAAAGGATCCAACTAATGTAAATTGAATCCTTTACAAGATCCTATAATCACTATGTGAAATGCCAACTCTGATCCAATACCAGTTTTTAGGCTAAATGTCAATATTATGAGAGAATTCTATCTAAGTGCAGGGTTTTAAAATGATAGTTTTAGCTTGGCTCCATTCCCAAGATGGGCATATGCACAAACATAGAAAACAGACAGGGACTTAAGGTGCAATGGGTAGTCAAGACAAGATCCAAAGCCATAGTATAGTAAATGAAAAGCATGAGACTACCCTAGATGCAAACATGATCTTAGTTGCAGTCACAACAGGCTTCCGATAGTGGGAAACTCATGTGGAAACAATTACAGGTCCACAAGAATCCATACTATGGTTAGAAAAGGTTAGGATACTATTCTGGGTTCCAAAAGAATTATACTAAACATGTCTTGATTCAAACAAGCAAACAAAGGTGGGAAATCATACATATGAACCACAAGAATGCACCATCAAGCTATATAAAAAAAAGGCACACATAAGCAGGTGTTATATTTGCTCTTTTAAAGCAGTTTTGACTTCAATTTTTGGCTTTACATTAGGTTCAGCAAATTTTGAGTTTCACAGGTTCACAGTGTGGCTTCAATTAAGGAGATTTGGATCAAACTTAGTCTAAAGTAATGGTGTAAGAAAAAATATGAATTTAAACCATAGAAATTATCACAAACTCCAAACACTTAGGCAGAATCTTAAAGGGAAAGTTTGGTCTTAAACCAACTCTCAAGTCCTAGCATGGTTCAACAGTTGGCAAAGGGGTACAGGCACATGTAAAGGCAAGTATGGACAACATCTTATGACTAATTCATCAAGGACAACATCCATAAGGGTATTCAAAAGTCTTAGAGATCATGTTAAAGGGGCATGAAACTATCCTAGGCCCTTAACAATATCAGACATGGTTCAAGCAAATACGAGGAAGAATACATACGAGACAAACCCAGATTTCACAAACAAATGATAAGGGGGAGGTGTGTCACAAAAGCAAGTATCACACTCAATCTTTTAAACAGCCTGAGTCCTAGTTTAGACTCTTTACACTTAGTCTATTAGGTGATCATATTAGACAAAGAGAACCAAGTAGTCTATAAGCAACCTAAGTGCAAAATACAGGTCACGGGTGACAAACCAACATGAACATTGCAAACAAGTAACCAATATGAGACAGGACAAATGGTCTGTAAGTCACAAGCAAATCAGAAGTGAAAAGAAACTTCAAGTAGGAAGAGTGACAAGTTTCAAGAACTCCAAACCTAAGACAAAGAGGTTCATGGCACTGTCCTAGGTGTAGGAGATGGTTCATTGGACAAGACTTGATTCAAACAAACACACAGGGCCAAGTAACTAAACATTACAAGTAAGTCAAGTACAAACAGGATCACCTAAGCATGGTTTCAGTTTTAAGATTCATTTTAGTCTACTAGGTGGTCATGTTAAGCAAAGGGACTGAATAAGTTATAAGCAATATCAGTATAAGGGGAATACAAGACACAACTGGCAACTTCAGACCTTTGCAGTCAAGTTGCAAACAGGACATAGGGTAGGGACAGGATAAAATCACCAAAAACACTAATCCTTTCCCTAGATCCATTATTCTATTTTTTAGTCAAGAACACAAGTCCTTCTCCTACAGTCTTGAAAATCAAATGACAAAAATAAGAAATTAAACTTCATTTTAGAAGCTCTCAGCATCGATAGGTTCCATTTAGTTTCTAATTTTCAAACTTAGGAAGAAACAATCAGAATTACAGGTTTCAAGGTATCCTATGGTCACAATTTAGCATTCTAAGGTCAAAACAGGTTCATTTTACAACTTTTAATCCTTAAAGGCCATACTTGGCTAGTCACAGTCTCAATATCCAAAAGACAAGTTCTGAGGAGTGTCAAATTATAATTTGGAGCAAATAATAACACTCAAAAGCAATTTCCATCTTAAATGGATCACAATAGTCCCCAAACAACACCTAGATGAACACAATTTGTTCTAGAGAGCTGATTTCAAGGTAAGTTTCCATTTTTAGTCACAGGTTAGATAATTTTCCACATACATCATACCAAACTACAGAAAATTTAAGGCAGGGGACTTAGAGGGTGTATGACCTCTATCCTAGGTCATGAAAATGCACTTAGGAGCAAAACACGTAGCAGATTGTACCAGGATAGGTTAAACAAGTTCATATTTTAGCTTATTTTTAAGTAAAAGAGGGACAGAGTTGCAATTCAGTGAAGTTCTACACCTTTAAGGCCATTTTCAAGTTCTAACTATGCAAATCTCAAATGAGGCAAGCATAAATTGTTATAACCCGTATCTTACACCTTTGGATACCTTGGGATAATTGAGACAAGTTAAGGACCATGTAATGTATTGATCTTGTTTGAGTTCACAAGTTGGTTATGGAAAATTTTGGATGTGGAAATATTGGAAAAGGCTAAGGGCAAAATTGGAATTTCCAAATTAATTGTTCTTGAAAAATTTTGTGTCTTTGAACACAAAAAAAAAAAGAGAAAAGAAAAGAAAAATCAATAAAGTGGCCGGCCATAGTGGACCCCACATGGGGGAGGTGGCTTGACAATATATTTGTCACATGATCATAGAAAATTCAAGAATATGAGAGAAGAAAGAAAGAAAGGAGGGAGAACAACCGTACGGCCCATTCGGCCATGGTCTCCAAATTTTGTCCCTTCAAATTTTGCCCCCAAAAATTATTTTCTTGTTGTATTCCTACTAATTCAAGGGTCCTCTCCAACGTGGTATAATTGTTTCGGGATCTAAGTCGTTCGTTTAGTCGTTTTCACACTTGAGCCAAGTGAAGAAGTTGAGAGAAAAAGGTATGATTCAATCATTTTTCATATATTATAACGGCCTTGTTGATGTTGTAGTATGTAGGAATGGATAGAATTCATGGAATTATGGAAGTTTGCATGGTATTTGTGTGTGTATATGTGGCCGTGTGTATGTGTTAATGTATAGATGAAATGGGTTGGATTTTATGTTGTATTCTGGTTGTGGTTATTGTGGAATTCGTAATGGGAATGAAAGTTGAATGAAAATGGGATGAAGTTGGTAAATGCCATGTTGGCCGTATGGTGTATGGTAATGGAATAGGAATGGATTTATTTTGTTTAGTATGTTAGTTGTGTTGTTGTGATCATTACAATGTGAATGAAGCATATATGGGGTGAGTTGGCATGAAAATGAAATGTAGAGAATTATGTCATATTAAAATAATTTTATGATATTAAGATAATGAAGTTGATAAGGTGTAGATTGTTGTTGTTGGGGGTGAATTAGTAAGTAGAAAATGCGTTGGAATGGTTTCGTTGCATATATGAGAATTTTGGGATTGAATATGGAAATTAATGGAATTGTTGAATATTGGATATAGCTTGGAATGCTCTTGGTTTATGTTTGAATGATCTTGAATTAGTATGTGAACATGAAAATATAGATATTGATTTATAAGTGTAAAGTTAGATTTGGAATTGTTGCATTATTTGGAAAATAAGACTATTTGCGCTAGAATGCGTTTTTAGTCGAGTGTTGATGTTGGTTATATTGTTGTTGGTATGGTTTCGTTGTTTTGGCCGAGTTTGAATCTCGGGGATGTTATATATATAGGGGAGATGCTGCCCAAATTTTTATAGACAAG
>NW_026726539.1:0-58726 GCF_029784015.1 Lycium ferocissimum
ATTTTTAAATGCGGTGTAAAGGTTTTTAAAAAGGATCTTATGTCTAAAAATGTCAACTTTCATAAAAGTGAATTGTTTTGATAAGTTTAAAAACGTTATGTTTCTTGATACTATTCTTAATGTAGTAAAATTATGGTCCTTATGTCTTTTGTATGACTAAATTTAAAAAGTTCTAAAAGTTTTTTTTTTCAAAGGTTTTTTTCCCAAAACGATTGCTACAAGGAAAAAAAGGGCTGGACCCTTTTATATCTTGAAATATTTCGGAAAATGTTTAAATTTAATGGGAACCCCGGGGGGGGTTTAAAAAATGGGGGCCCTGACTTTTCTATGTTTGGTTCCGCCCTATTTTGGTTTAATATGACTATTTTTCCCCCCGGTATATTACCTTTCGGTTGGTCCAAAATAAGGATTTTTTTTCCGCCCAAATGGCGGGCTGTGCCCCCCGGGCCCCCTCGCCTCCCCCGGGATTCCCCCTGGCGTTTTAACATTTAACTATGGACGTGGTTCCTTCGCGGCCACGAAGTATATATACGCACTGAGGAAAGCGGCAAGGCTATCATAATATACATAACGTATCAAAAAGCATACGTACACGCCCGCGCCGAACGGGGGCCCCGCGCGGCGGATGGGCCGCCCCGAACGCAACTCGCGCCGCGCGTCCCCGAACAAGCTGCTATACATAACTCGCATCTATGTCTACGGACTCTGCAAACAGCGAGAATCATATGACGGGACGGGGCCCGCCGTGCCCACGAATACACAAATACATTTACAACGGGAGAATATATGCAAAATGTAGGCTCCGGAATAAAGGGTGCTCTCGATAGCGGGATGGGTGTCCCTGGGCGGCGGATCACGTGGCTTGCACTGCGGCATGAAACGCGACCCCGAGAAAAGGGGTCGATGCGGAATATGTCTTGAGTGCAAAGCGAGAAGATACGGTAAGCAAATCGGAGTCATAATCGACAGAAGTCCCGGAGAATAAGTGCATATCCGGATGCCAAAATGTTTATTTTCGAAAGACAAAACGACGTAGAGCTCGGAAAATGTGGTCGCCCGCCGTCAATGGCGCCATAACACTTCATACTTCGGAAGATTTCATATCTCCGAAACCGACATCACGCGGTCAAAAGTCCGGCGGCAAGATCACATACCGCGGTCGAGAATCCGGCGGCAACATCACATGTCCCGCGGTCAAGAATCCAGCGGCAACATCACGTACACACCCGGCCGGGACTCGGCGAAGACATACAACAAAATGTTCAAAGCGAGAATCGTGGGAAACCATATGCAATGCGCAAACTTACAAAGAGACCCGTGGGATGATAAACAAACCGGCTAGTTCAAAATCGAAACAATAGTCAAATCGGATTTCTTAGGAATATCACAAAGGAACATATAAAATCGGACTTAGAAATCATAACCACTTATCCAAATCACATGCATAAAAATCCTCATTTCGGACTTAACGGATAAATAAGTAATCATACTCGGGGTCGGAAAGGTGGTCATATTAAATTCTTTCAAAAATAGGTCATTAGAACCAAACATAGAAAGGTCGCGGGACCCACGGACGACGTCAATCAACCGGGCCGCCTATGAAAATTAAAGTCCTTACTCGTCATGAAGTCATTTGCGATCAAAGCGATACGGCCCTTTCTTGAAAGTTACGGGCGTTCGTAGTTTCGAAATCGTTTAGGAACAAAACTCTTTTGAAAACAAATCACTTTTGAAAACAAAACTCTTTTGCAACCTTAGAAAATTTAATCATACAAAAGACATAAGGATCATAATTCGACCACATTAAGAATACGAATATCAAGTAACAAATAAGAATCATTTGCGAACTTATCAAAGCAATCCCGTTCTGTCCATGGAAGTTACAGACATTTTTAGAAATAAGATCCTTTCGGAACAAGCCGTTTACACAACATTTCAAATCCAATCATATCAAAGACATACGGACCATAGCTTGACCATATTAAGGATACCAACATCACAAAGCAAATATGGATCATAAACATGTTCGGATTTTACGAGTAGAATTACCCCCAGGCTCGTAACGTATCGTAGCTTAGCCGTCTCTAAGACATGCCAAAAGAAAGAAAGGTAAGCTTTACATACCTCGTACGCTCTCAAAGCTAGTCCAACTCGAGCTAATCCCGACTACCCTCGGCTCCCCCGAGGTCTACAAATACGTCATAATGCGAAACATTAGCTATAGACATTTGGGATTTAATTCCAAACTAGCACTTAATTCTACAGAAATTTGGGCAACACTTCCCAATAAATGACCGACCCGAGAATTTAACTCGGCCAAATCAACAACACAACACAACAACCGAACTAGCAACATCAATAATCAACCCAAAAAGCAATATAACATAAATAACCCTCTTTTTACATCATTCAACAACCTTTATTATATTCAATTCAACGGCTTACCTTCAAGCCAACATCACGCTTATACCTTCAAATACCAACCCGAACCCGTACCATCAATATTCAAAGACATCTTAAACAATTCATACAATGTTTCAAACATCCCAAATAATACTCAATACACCGAAATTGCCCCCAAAGCAGAGAACCTCAACTATAACACATTCCTCATTTTCCAAATCATGATTTGCACCAACAATTCATCCTCTAACAATGTCATTCTCATAAATATACAAATTACATTAAATGCACAATGACCTTCAAATCAGCCGCCAACACTTTACAACATCGGTTCGAATCATTAAACTCTTATCGTCAACATAGAATTCATAACGACAACAACGAGCCTTACTAAATAGAATTAATCCATTCTTGTCATATAATATGACCCATATTCGACCAACACTACACATATACATATGATCATGATTCTCATTCTTTCCTTCACACTACTGACTAAAAATGCTACATAGAACTTAACTCATCACTTAAACACGACACACACATCACACGGCTAACACACCATACACACGGCTCACTTCCAACATACCATATTTCATGAATTTCCTCCATTTTGACATACTACAACATGCATACACCATTCGTAACACATAAAACAAGATTAAATCTTACCTTTCTTCTTCAACTTCACAAATAGGCTAGGGTTTGCGAGAATGAAAACTAGCGGTTTGATCGCTCCAACAACACTTCCATACTACTTAGGGACCTCCAATTAGTGGATTTGCATCAAAGAAATATTTTTGGGATGGCTAAATTTGGACTTGGTTTTTCAAGGTTCTTGGCCGAGAGGTTCTAGTTGTTGTTCTTCAACTTCTTGTTTTTTTTGCTAAGTGTAGAATGAGGATAGATGACTTAGAAGTCATATTTTAAGATTCCAAAAGGGTTATACATGTGACCATGGCCCACACACATGTGTTGGACCAATTAAAATTGGCCACAAAATGTGTGAGACCATTTCTATAGTCACACGGCCAAATGGCCTAATTTTGCATGATTCCCAACTTTCAATTATTCCAATTTTGGTCCCAAATTTTCCTAAGTGTTCCATGCCAACAAATTCATGAACAACTTATGTCTCAAAATAAAATCGAAGGTCAAAAGTCTTGACTTTGCATCCCGGAATGGTTTTGTCCCTAACTTACCATAGTTAAACCGGATTGTCCCAATGTCTGAAATACGGGATATAACATCCTTCCCAGCTATAACATTCGTCCTCGAATGTTAAATTAACACTACGGGGTCTCGTGAGCACTCGGGGGGTTTCTTTTACGGTTATCACATACGGTTCACACATCAATCGGCATAACAATTAAGGAGTATAGATTACACCAATCGCGTCCGGTGGCGCCTGCGATCCGTCTACGGGTCAATGCATATAGGCGGTTTGATGGACCGCCGGGGCTGGGAGCTCGCCACGGCCTACGCACGGCACTCGCGATGTCGGCATGCCCGCCCCATCGGGCGCATAGCTACGGAAGGTGAAGATGAGCCGCAGCCCGGCCGGTGGTGGGGCTCCTGCTCCCCCCGCGCACGAGTGGACAATCTCTCCTAAAGTGGCCCTGCTGGCCACAGGTAAAGCAAGCACCCATGGCATGATGACATCCCCCCCCCCCACGGGTGGCCGCCTCTGCGGTGAGGGACATCGGGGTAGGGGTGGCCTCAGCAGGCCGGAACCTATGTCCGTACGATGAGCCCGAAGCCACGGAGCTCGACACACCTCTGAATACCCGCGTATCGTACGGGCTCGTCCGATTGAACTGTAGGGGTGTACACGTAACGGTGGGAATGGTATCTGCCCATCTTCTTGGGGGCACTGCCCTCGGGGCCCCGGGGTATCCGCGGATGCGGCCCTCTTGGGATGGCCCCCTATCGTAATCCACATCGGTCGATACGCCCACGTGTCGGTCCTCGTACACCAGGCATGTGCAACCCGTGCGATATCCATCCACGGCGGGCCGCCCGGCGCCCGGAACAGCGACCGGTAGTCATCCCGGCCCGTCCGTACGGTGCATTCGATCCGTCGTATCGACTACGTAGCGAACGCGCGCGCGCGACGAATCGGAGCTGCAAGCGCGCTCCCGGACGTGCGCCCTCGCCCGGCCGGCCAGTCTGTCTCCCCCGGCTGCACGCCCCGCGGCTGCGGGGGTAGAAAATGTCCCGAAAAGGCCTGCGTGAACTCGCCCCGCGCTTTCTTTGGAGGGGCACCCTCACCTCGGACAACATCCCGGGACTCGTGCCGATTGGCCGCCACATCGTGCAATCGGTGTGACGCTAGCTTATAGAACTCGGTCTCGGAGAAGCCTTAACGAGCGCCGACGTCTGTTGCGTCTCCCCGAACAAACTCGTGAGGGTCCTCGCGAGCTTCGACCGAAAAATCTAATGGATTACATGTCAAAAAATCACGGGCCCTCGGCTGCTCACGTCGGTCGGCACACGATCACACCCCTGCTCCCGGCTTTGTGGGCCGCACCTGCTACCCGGCAAGGTCGATAGCGTACGCCTGGCGCCTGCGCCGTCATCCGCCCACGGCGGCGGAGGGGCGAAGGTGCGGGCGCTCGAACCTCGGTGGCCGGTGGAGCCGTCCCCGTCTGTGGTGCAATGGGCGCTCCCAATCCCTCGATGCGCGGGGTAGCGAGCGGGCGTCGGGTGCACGATCTCCGGTACGGGGCTCGGCACGGGCCCTGTAACTCTCCGGGCCGGGGCGGTCTCCTCGGACTTGCAACAGACTTGCCCTTACGGGCGTTGTTGCCTTCCTCGGAGGCATCGGCGAAAAGCATGGCATTTCGTCGAAGAGTCGTCACGATAACACGGCTCTATCGCACGATCTAAGATCGAGAAGGAAAAATAACACCCTAAATGCCTGGCACCTGCCTTGGATGTGGTGCCTGACTTACACCGATAAACAAGACTCTAATGGACACGGTGCGCGGAACATTCGGGGACGGCGCCTACGTGCCAGCACGTTACGACCCGGACCGTGGTAGGCACTACTAGTGCCGAAATTTGCGGGCACCCGTACGCTCGCCTTCGGATTCGACGCCTCGCTTCGACTCGTACATATGTAACTATCGGACGTGGTTCCAGCGCGCGTACGTATATATACGCACGGGCGACAAGGCTATCATAATATACATAACGTGTCAAAGCATATACACACGCGCAAGGCAGGGCGCACGGCAAATGGGCCGCCCGACGCAACTCACACAACGCGTCCCCGAACAAAGCTATACATAACCCGCGTCTGTGTCTACAAACCTCTAAACGGAACAACGAGAATCATATGACGGGACGGCCCCCGCCGTGCCACGAATACACAAATACATATACAACGGGAGAATATATACCAAAATGTGGCTCGGAATAAGGGAGCTCTTGACGGCGGGATAGGTGTCCTGGGCGGCGGATCCCGGCGCTGCGTGCGTACTGCGGGCATGAAAAGCAGCCCCCGAAGAAAGGGGGTCAGTACGGAATATGTACTTAGTATGCAAAGCAGAAGATACAGTAAGCAAATCTGAGTCATAATCGAAACAGAAGTCCAGAGAATAAGTGCATATCCAGATGCCAAAATGTTTATTTTCAAAAGACAAAACAGGCATAGAGCTCAGAAAATGTGGTCGCCCGCCCGTCAATGGCGCCATAACACTTCATACTTCAGAAGATTTCATATCTCCGAAACCTAACATACCACGGTCAAAAGTCCAGCGGCAAGATCACATACCGCGGTCAAGAATCCAGCGGCAACATCACATACCGCGGTCAAGAATCCGCGGCAACATCACATCTTGCGGTCGAGAATCCGGCGGCAACATCACATACACATGCGGGCCGGGACTCGGCGAAAGACATACAACAAAATGTACAAGAAAAATTGTGGGAAACCATATGCAATGCAAAGCGCTTACAAAGACCCAATGGTATAATCAAACAAACCGCTAGTTCAAAACCGAAACAATAGTCAAATCGGGATTTCTTCCGAATATCACTCGGGAACATATCAAACCGGACTTCCGAAATCATAACCACGTATCCAAAGCACATGCATAAAAATCCTCATTTCAGACTTAACGGATAAATAAGTAATCATACTCGGGGGTCGGAAAGGTGGTCATATTAAATTCTTTCAAAAATAGGTCATTAGAACCAAACATAGAAAGGTCGCGGGACCCACGGACGAGCGTCAACCCGACCGGTCCGCCTATGAAAATTAAAGTCCTTACTCGTCATGAAGTCATTTGCGAAAATATCAAAGCGATCCGAGCCCTTTCTTGAAAGTTACGGGCGTTCGTAGTTTCGGAATCGTGTAGGAACAAAACTCTTTTGCAACCTTAGAAAATTTAATCATACAAAAGACATAAGGATCATAATTCGACCACATTAAGAATACGAATATCAAGTAACAAATAAGAATCGTTTGCGAACTTATCAAAGCGATCCGGTTACGTCCATGAAAGTTACGGACATTTTTAGACATAAGATCCTTTCGAACAAGCCGTTTACACGGCATTTCAAATCAATCATATCAAAGACATACGGACCATAGCTTGACCATATTAAGGATACCAACATCACAAAGCAAATATGGATCATAAACATGTTCGGATTTTACGAGTAGAATTACCCCAAGGCTCGTAACGTATCGTAGCTTAGCCATCTCTAAGACATGCAAAAGAAAGAAAGGTAAGCTTTACATACCTCGTACGCTCTCAAAGCTAGTCCAACTCAAGCTAATCTGACCTACGCTTCGGGCTCCCCAAGGTCTACAAATACGTCATAATGCGAACATTAGCTATAGACATTTGGGCATTTAATTCCAAACTAGCACTTAACTCTCTATAGAAATTTGGGCGGCAACTTCCCCTGTAAATAGACCAACCCTGAGAATTTAGCTCGGCCAAATCAACAACACAACACCAACAACCAAACTAGCAACATCAATAATCAACCCGAAAAGCAATATAACATAAATAACCCTCTTTTACATCATTCAACAACCTTCATTATATTCAATTCAACGGCTTACCTTCAAGCCACATCAACGCTTATACCTTCAAATACCAACCCGAACCCCCAACAATATTCAAAGACATCTTAAACAATTCATACAATGCTTCAAACATTCCAAATAATACTCGATGCACCCGAAATTGCCCCCCGAACAGAACCTCAACTATAACACATTCCTCATTTCCAAATCATGATTTGCACCAACAATTCACCCTCTACCAATGTCATTCTCATAAATATACAAATTACATTAAATGCATAATGACCTTCAAATCAGCCCGCAACACTTACAACATCAGTTCGAACCATTAAACTCATATCGTCAACATAGAATTCATAACGACAACAACCGACATACTAAATAGAGTTAATCCATTCTTGTCATATAATATGACCCATATTCGGCCAACACTACTGTTATATCCCGCAATTCGGTACATTCGGATAAATTGAAATAAGCGTGACTTGTATGAGATAGAAAAATATTTTGATCTTATTTACTATATATGTGATGATGTTTATTAAAAATATTGATGCGGAAATAATGTGGAAGGCTAGGGGCAAAATGGTAAAAATGAGAAAAGTTGAGTAGCAAAATGGGAATTTCACATAGAGTTCATGAAGGTTCCAAAAAAAAAAAAAAGAGGGAGAAAGAAAAGGAAAAAGAAAAAGAATGAAAATTGATGACAAAATAAGTCATCCTTTCTAGAAAAATATAAGAAATTTCTAGAGAGGGGTATGTTCCCCTCACATGATTGAAAGGGACTAAATATATATGTAGAGAGAGGTGGATAAAATAAGACATAATGTTCTTCCAATTCAAGGAGCAAGAAAGAAAGAGAAATAAAAAGGGCCTATTCGGCCATGATGATGGAGGAAAATCCATGGAAAAAAAAATGTTCAAAAATTTCTTTCCTACTAATTGAAACGTCCCTAACAACATGAAGAAATTGTTGGAGCAAGCAAAGTGTTCGTTTTCGCAAAAACACAATTCTAGCCAAAGGAGGAATTAAGTGGAAAAGGTAAGATTCAATTCTTTTCTTATGAATTACGGATGATTGTACATGTTGAAGGGTGTATAAGGGAATGAAACTCATAAAAAATTATTAAAATATGGATGTTGAATAGTTGGCCGTGTATATATAGTTGAGGCCGTGTGGTCATAGTATGATTTGGAAAAGAATGGATTAATTTTATGTAGTATGTTAGTTGTTGTTGCAATGTATGGGAAAGGAGGAAATTCATGAAACTAAGGGTGTAGTTGTTGTGGCCGAGAATGATGTTGTGTGGCGAGGCTATGATGAATTAATTTCATGTGATATTCTAGTTGATGTTGTCGCGGATTCTATGAGATTATATGAAGGTTTGAAGGGTTGGAACGAAATGGAAATTGTTTGTAGATTAGTGGAGAAGTTAGTGTAATATTAGTATGCTTCCATATATTTGCATGAATATGATATTAGCAATGCATGGTTGATATGGTTTATGAATCTAGAAGGAAAATGTGTGGTTACACTTTTGTTGAAGTTTGCGGGTAGCATTAAATCATTGTGAATATTGCGAGTGTCGTTGAAATGATTGTTGATATTGTTGTGAATAGTTTGGCCGGGTTGGATTCCGGATTGTTGTTGATGAAATTGGCGAGTTAGATTCTCGGGGGTGGTGTATTTATAGGAAAGTCTGCTGAAATTTGGGTAGACAAGTACTAATTCAAGATCGAATGTCAAAAGTTTTATAATTAACATTTGGTAAATGTGACCATTTATAGATTAAGGCGAAACGGGAATCGAGTTTGGATGAGCGTAAGGCGCAACTAAGGTATGTAAAGTATTGCTCTTCTTTCTTTGGCATGTCTTAGACCTAATAGGCTTGGATACGAGCCTCGAATATGACTCTGCTCCTAGAAATCCGAAATTGAATTTGGCTCATTTCCATTCAATGAAATTGAATTAATTTTTGTATGTTTTGTTGGAAAAGTAGTTTGAACACTTGTAACTTTTTTAAACGAAACCGAATTGTCGTATAACTTTCTTGGATGACTCCATAAAGTCAAATGTTCGTAATTTACGTACGCCAAATCGACTTGACTCGAGGTGGGCCCATAATTTCTGAGATCTTTCCATATTGATCTAATTGACTAATTTTTGAGCGAAATTCAAGAGGAAGTATTGACTAATGTTCCGACCACTAGTGAATGATCGTCTTGATTATTCCATTAAGTCCTCTGGTATATTTGGTATGTGCAAACGGTCTCGGGAATCACTTTGACTTAATCGTAGTAAAATCCGAAAGGTACATGCTATGACTATCGTCGATTTCCTTTACGTATGACTTATCATTTGAATTGTACGGTGAGTCTTGATTTATGTGCATATGGTTTCTCACTACTCTTGCTCGTGCAAGGCTCAATGTATACATTCCTTGCGTCCGGGCCGGGGATGCGTTATCGTGCGCATGCCTGCGCGTATATGTATGTCATTCAGCTTGCGTCCGGGCCGGGTTACGTTATCGTGCGCGTTCATTTGAATTGTTCACCGCGTCCCTCATAGGCGGGCCGGGCTCTGTTTATGCATATGATATGATGATGCGATGATATGGGGACGGTGGCGGGATGGCATATGATCTGTACGTTCGCGTCCGTACTGAGGGCGGGTTCATTCGTGTCCCTGCTGGAGGGCGGGATACGTATCGGCATATGTATATGATGATATATGATGCAGTATGCATAATACGTGATACGAAAGTAAGCATTTTGACACTCTGTATAAGGTCTGCGTTTTCTGTACTTCTGACTCTGATCATGATTCTGTATGTCATACTTCTGCACCTCTAATTTCGATAAGTTTGTCCGATATATCTCTGTACGTCTGTCTTTGATTACGGATCTGTTCGATATACCTCTGTACGTCCGCCTTTGACTACGGATCTATGCAGTATACGTACGTACGTACGATTCGACTACGGATGCGTACGACACACCTATGTACGTCGACTACGATTATAAATACGTACGTACGCCTCGGTATTCTTGATTTTGATTATGGTTTTGTCAGTGTATTTTACTTCTGGTTTGATTATGATTCTGTTTACAGTACCTCTGGCTTTACATACTCAGTACATATTCCCGTGCGGCCCGCATTCTTCGGGGGGCTGCGTTTTATGCCGCGCGGTACACCCAGTTAGCGAGAAGCTATGCGAAGATGATCCGGCGGGATTGGCGAGCTCCAGTTTTCCCGGAGCGTTGCCGAGTCTGCACTTGTGTGTTGTGAGTTCTGATGTATGTTAGAGACTTTGCAGACAGAGTCGTGGGTACTAGAAGTCAGTCTGTAAGTGGCTCCATCAGCCGATGTATTATTTTGCGTAATGAGATAACTTTCATATGTTTACAGATTTTATTTAGTTTGAGAAAGGTGATAAGAATATTTTAAAAAATATTTATTACGAATTTCGTTTGTATTTAACTTAAAGATGCCAAGGAGATTATGTGCGTAATCTGAGTCTGTGGGTTCGCTCGGCTCCGATAGTGGGGCCGGGTGCCCATCACGCCCATCGGAATTGGGGCGTGACAAAGTGGTATCAGGGCAGGTTTGTCCTAGGTGTTGTCTGCAAAGTCGTGTCCGGTAGAGTCCTGTTTATGGTGTGAAGCGCGCCACATTCATAAACAGGAGGCTACGGGGCATCTAGGAATTGTTGACCTTCTTTCTGTCATAGATCGTGCGATAGAGCCATGTCATAGGAAGTGAGTTTCCTTAGTAACTTATGATTTCAGCAGAATAGAGGCATCGACAGGAGAAAGTGATTTGCAGTGCTGGGCGTTATAAAGTACGCAGGTAAGCAAAGGTACGGAAGATATAAGTTGGGTAAGGTGTTAAAGTACGACTGAAAAACAAGTTGAAACCTAGAAGGGAAGGTGGACAAGAAAGTGTAACAGGTGCAGTTTAAGTTGGGCATATGAAGTACGTTTGTCGTTTTCGTACTGTTATTGATGCTAGGAGCCCTGTGCGGCTGTGACATGATACGACACGATATGATACAATACGATGTGATATGATACAATATGATATGACACGATATGTTATGAAATGATATGGTACGATATGATATGATATGATATGATATGGCACGATATATATAGAGGCCCCGGAGGCATTGTTGATATTTGCTGTATGCAGATTTTAAAGAATCAGGATTGCAATAGATAACATTCGAGGAAAAGCAGGAACAAAGTTTGTTGGAGGACCTAGAAAGTCGACAATCGATTTTGTTGTAGATTATTATGCAAGAATGGTAAGTGGGAATACGAACAAGTCGATGCCCGAGTACGTACAAGAAATGGTGATGAAGGTATGTTGGCTATCATTAGGAATCTAAGACGAAAAATAGTTATATACATAGGCAAAAGGTGGATATTGAAGATTAATAAGGTAGATGACGATATGGAAAGGTCACAAGAGTAGGTCTGGATGTATTTATTCTGTTACCTGAAATAGAAAGTTCTGGACGGCTAGGATGTGGTATATAGATGTATGCTCTGTAAGGTATTGTTGGTATTTGCTGTGTACCGATTTCCAACGATAAGAGTTTGTAAAGGCGATGTGGAGAATCGAAAAGGGTAAAATAGTAATTGTACAAGAAAGGGCGTGTTGCGAACATGTCTCGGAATCAGTAAAACTTTGACTTGCTCCGGTTAGGTAACAAAGCCCATACGAGGAAGTGGACGCGATTATATAAGCGTTAAAGCACCGAACTCCACTAAGGCCTCGAGGTTAAGCGTGCTAAGGTGGGAGGATGGGTGACCCCCCTGGGAAGTATGCAAGAATTCTACATATCCGGACATAAGAGACAAATGAGAAGCTAGGGTAGCCTAAAGAAAACTAAAGTATGTGGGATGGCTAGAAACCTTAAGAAGATGTGTAGGACGAGGCAGAGTAGACCAGTGAAGAGAAAGAAAGTACGGTATAGTTTCGGGATTTGTATAGGCTTGAACAGCGTTGGAACTATTTTGTGGGATAGTCGACAGTAATCATATATATGTGTATGAATGCATACGATATTCTATATGTAATTGTATCCGTAGGTAAGTAATTCCCGACCACCGGTGCTACGGTGTGGGAAGCAAAGAATCGGATAAGGACATCGAAGTTCAAGTAACAAGGAAAGATATGGTACATGTGTTGTAAGATGAGCTGTTATTATTTTCACTATGGATTAAAGTTAGGGGTTTTAGCACAATAGTGTCTGGAAAGGAAAACTTATGGTAAGATTCAAAGGATGTTGCGAACGACAACGACTATAGTACTAAAAGTACTTACATAGGATAGTTTAAAATCTTTGAAGGGAAGAAAGAAAGATGAAGGATAAAGAACGACATGAAGAAAAAGCCAACTATGCGAAGGAACCCTCCCGAAGTATTACAACGCCCCATAAGGTTAGTTGAACATTCGAGGACGAATGTTCTAAAGGGGGGGAGGATGTTATATCCCGCAATTCGGTACATTCGGATAAATTGAAATAAGCGTGACTTGTATGAGATAGAAAAATATTTTGATCTTATTTACTATATATGTGATGATGTTTATGAAAAATATTGATGCGGAAATAATGTGGAAGGCTAGGGGCAAAATGGTAAAAATGAGAAAAGTTGAGGGGCAAAATGGGAATTTCACATAGAGTTCATGAAGGTTCCAAAAAAAAAAAGAGGGAGAAAGAAAAGGAAAAAGAAAAAGAATGAAAATTGATGACAAAATAAGTCATCCTTTCTAGAAAAATATAAGAAATTTCTAGAGAGGGGCATGTGCCCCTCACATGATTGAAAGGGACTAAATATATATGTAGAGAGAGGTGGACAAAATAAGACATAATGTTCTTCCAATTCAAGGAGCAAAAAAGAAAGAGAAATAAAAAGGGCCTATTCGGCCATGATGATGGAGGAAAATCCATGGAAAAAAAAATTGTTCAAAAATTTCTTTCCTACTAATTGAAACGTCCCTAACAACATGAAGAAATTGTTGGAGCAAGCAAAGTGTTCGTTTTCGCAAAAACACAATTCTAGCCAAAGGAGGAATTAAGTGGAAAAGGTAAGATTCAATTCTTTTCTTATGAATTACGGATGATTGTACATGTTGAAGGGTGTATAAGGGAATGAAACTCATAAAAAATTATTAAAATATGGATGTTGAATAGTTGGCCGTGTATATATAGTTGAGGCCGTGTGGTCATAGTATGATTTGGAAAAGAATGGATTAATTTTATGTAGTATGTTAGTTGTTGTTGCAATGTATGGAAAAGGAGGGAAATTCATGAAACTAAGGGTGTAGTTGTTGTGGCCGAGAATGATGTTGTGTGGTAGGCTATGATGAATTAATTTCATGTGATATTCTAGTTGATGTTGTCGCGGATTCTATGAGATTATATGAAGGTTTGAAGGGTTGGAACGAAATGGAAATTGTTTGTAGATTAGTGGAGAAGTTAGTGTAATATTAGTATGCTTCCATATATTTGCATGAATATGATATTAGCAATGCATGGTTGATATGGTTTATGAATCTAGAAGGAAAATGTGTGGTTACACTTTTGTTGAAGTTTGCGGGTAGCATTAAATCATTGTGAATATTGCGAGTGTCGTTGAAATGATTGTTGATATTGTTGTGAATAGTTTGGCCGGGTTGGATTCCCGGATTGTTGTTGATGAAATTGGCCGAGTTAGATTCTCGGGGGTGGTGTATTTATAGAGAAAGTGCTGCCGAAATTTCGGTAGACAAGTACTAATTCAAGATCGAATGTCAAAAGTTTTATAATTAACATTTGGTAAATGTGACCATTTATAGATTCTGGGCGAAACGGGAATCGAGTTTGGATGAGCGTAAGGCGCAACTAAGGTATGTAAAGTATTGCTCTTCTTTCTTTGGCATGACTTAGACCTAATAGGCTTGGATACGAGCCTCGAATATGACTTTGCTCCTAGAAATCCGAAATTGAATTTGGCTCATTTCCATTCAATGAAATTGAATTAATTTTTGTATGTTTTGTTAGAAAAGTAGTTTGAACACTTGTAACTTTTATAAACGAAACCGAATTGTCGTATAACTTTCTTGGATGACTCCATAAAGTCAAATGATCGTAATTTACGTACGCCAACTCGACTTGACTCGAGGTGGGCCCATAATTTCCGAGATCTTTCCATATTGATCTAATTGACTAATTTTTTAGCGAAATTCAAGAGGAAGTATTGACTAATGTTCCGACCACTAGTGAATGATCGTCTTGATTATTCCATTAAGTCCTCTGGTATATTTGGTATGTGCAAACGGTCTCAGGAATCCCGCTTTGACTTAATCCGCCGTAACATCCGAAAGGTACATGCTATGACTATCGTCTGATTTCCTTTCTGTATGACTTATCATTTGAATTGTCTGTTGAGTCTTGATTTATGTGCATATGGTTTCTCACTACTCTGCTCGTGCAAGGCTCAATGTATCTGTTCACTGCGTCCCGGGCCAGGATCTGTTATCGTGCGCATGCCTCTGTATATGTATCTGTTCACTGCGTCCCGGGCCAGGTTCTGTTATCGTGCGTGTTCCACTGCATTGTTCACCGCGTCCCTCATAGGCGGGCCGGGCTCTGTTTATGCATATGATATGATGATCTGATGATATGGGGACGGTGGCCAGGATGGCATATGATCTGTCTGTTCACCGCGTCCCGTACTAGAGGGCCGGGTTCTGTTACCGCGTCCCTCACTGGAGGGCCGGGATCTGTTATCAGCATATGTATATGATGATATATGGTCTGTTATGCATAATCTGTGATCTGAAAGTAAGCATTTTGACACTCTGTATAAGGTCTGCATTTTCTGTACGTCTGACTCTGATCATGATTCTGTATGTCATACTTCTGCACCTCTAATTTCGATAAGTTTGTCCGATATATCGTACGTACGTCTTTGATTACGGATACGATTTCGATATACCTACGTACGTTCGCCTTTGACTACGGATCCGTCCGTGTATATACGTACGTACGTACGATTCGACTACGGATCTGTCTGACACACCTATGTACGTCTGGCTCTGATTATAAATCTGTCTGATACGCCTCGGTATTCTTGATTTTGATTATGGTTTTGTCAGTGTATTTTCTGTACTTCTGGTTTGGTTATGATTCTGTTTACAGTACCTCTGGCTTTACATACTCAGTACATATTCCGTACTGACCCCCTGTTCTTCAGGGGCTGCGTTTCATGCCGCGCAGGTACACCCAGATTAGCAGAAGCTATGCCTGAAGATGATCCAGCGGGATTGGCGAGCTCCAGTTTTCCCGGAGCGTTGCCGAGTCTGCACTTGTGTGTTGTGAGTTCTGATGTATGTTAGAGACTTTGCAGACAGAGTCGTGGGTACTAGAAGTCAGTCTGTAAGTGGCTCCATCAGCCGATGTATTATTTTGCGTAATGAGATAACTTTCATATGTTTACAGATTTTATTTAGTTTGAGAAAGGTGATAAGAATATTTTAAAAATATTTATTACGAATTTCGTTTGTATTTAACTTAAAGATGCCAAGGAGATTATGTGCGTAATCTGAGTCTGTGGGTTCGCTCGACTCCGATAGTGGGGCCGGGTGCCCATCACGCCCATCGGAATTGGGGCGTGACAACTACACATATACATATGATCATGATTCTCATTCTTTCCTTCACACTACACAACTAAACATGCTACATAGATCTTAACTCATCACTTAAACAAAACACACACATCACACGGCTAACACACCATACACACGGCTCACTTCCAACATACCATATTTCATGAATTTCCTCCATTTTGACATACTACAACATGCATACACCATTCATAACACATAAAACAAGATTAAATCTTACCTTTCTTCTTCAACTTCACAAATAGGCTAGGGTTTGCGAGAATGAAAACTAGCGGTTTGATCGCTCCAACAACACTTCCACGCTACTTGGGGACCTCCAATTAGTGTATTTGCATCAAAGAAATATTTTTGGGATGGCTAAATTTGGACTTGGTTTTTCAAGGTTCTTGGCCGAGAGGTTCTAGTTGTTGTTCTTCAACTTCTTGTTTATTTTGCTAAGTGTAGAATGAGGATAGATGACTTAGAAGTCATCTTTTAAGCTTCCACAAGGGTTATACATGTGTCCATGGCCCACACACATGTGTTGGACCAATTAAAATTGGCCACAAAATGTGTGGGACCATTTCTATAGTCACACGGCCAAAGGGCCTAATTTTGCATGATTCCCAACTTTCAATTATTCCAATTTTGGCCCCAAATTTTCCTAAGTGTTCCATGCCAACAAATTCATGAACAACTTATGTCTCAAAATAAAATCGAAGGTCAAAAGTCTCGACTTTGCATCCCGGAATGGTTTTGTCTCTAACTTAGCATAGTTAAACCAGATTGTCCCAATGTACAAAATACGGGATATAACATCCTCCCCCCTTTAGAACATTCGTCCTCGAATGTTAAATTAACCTTACGGGGTCTCATGAGCACTCGGGGGAGTTTCTTTTACAGTTATCACATACAGTTCACACATCAATCGGCATAACCAATTAAGGAGTCTAGATTACCTGTAATCGCATCCGGTGGCGCCTCCTGATCCTGTCTACGGGTCAATGCATATAGGCGGTTCGATGGACCGCCAGAACTGGGAGCTCCGCCACGGCCTCTGCCACGGCCTGCTGATGTCGGCATGCCACGGCCGCTACGGAAGGTGAAGACGAACCGCAACCGACCCGGCGGGCCGAGGGCATTTTGCTCCCCGCCCCTGAGTGGACAATCTCTCATAAAGTGGCCCTGCTGGCCACAGGTAAAGCAAGCACCCATAGCATGATGACATCCCCCCCGGGTGGCGTCTCCTACAGTGAGGACATCGGGGTAGGGGTGGCCTCGGCCGGAACCTATGTCCATCCGGAGCCCGAAGCCACGGAGCTCGACCGCTCCGGTATCACCCCTCATCATCTAGGCTCCAGTCGGTGAACTGTGGGGGTGTACACTGTGCGGGCTGGGAAGGGTATCTGCCATGCTGTTGCTGAGGCTGCCTGCCTCGAGACTCCCCAGAATATCCCGCGGATCTGGCCCTCTTGGGCTGGCCCCTATCGTAATCCCTGTCAGGCTGATGCCCTCTGTGTCGGTCCTCCATACCCTGGGCATGTGCCTGAACCCATGCGATATCCATCCGTGACTGGGCCGCCATCACCAAACAACTATCAATCAAGTAGTCATCCAGCCCCATCACATACCGGTGCATTCAATCAGTCATATCGGCTACATAAGCAGACGCATATCTGGCCAACGAATCAAACTCTAAACTGTACTCCCGGACGCTTCTGCCCCTTTGCTTCAACCGCAGGAATCTGTCTACCCTGGCTCGCCGCAGCTCTGGGGCAGAAAATGGCCAAGAAAGGCCTCTGTGAACTCACCCCACACTGCTGGAGGGGCACCCTCACCTCTGGACAACATCCAGGACTTGTACCAGTTAGCCGCCACATCGTGCAATCGGTATGACGCTAGCTCAACAGACTCGGTCTCGGAAGCCTTAACAAGCCACAACGTACGCTGAAACTCCCGAACAAACTCATGAGGGTCCTCCGCGGGCTTCGACCCGAAAAACTCTAGTGGATTACATGTCAGAAAATCACGGACCCTCGAACTGTCACGTCGATCAGCCTGATCACCCCCTACTCCAAGCCTGTGGGCCTGCCCAGCTACCAACCGGGTCAATAACTGTACCGCCTTTCGCATGGCCCCATCATCGCCGCCCCGTCGGGGAGACGGGGGCGCGGGCGCTGAACCTCGGAGAGAGGCGGCGGAGCCATCCCCCGTCCCGGTACTCGTGGTCGCTCCAAATCCCTCTCGATGCGGCGGGGTAGCGTAACCGGGCATCGGGGGTCACAATCTCCGGTACCCGGCGAGCTCGGCACGGGCCCTAGTAACTCCGAGCCCGGGCTGGTCTCACCCGTTCGTAGACTTGCCCTTCAGGCACCGTGGCCTTCTCGAGGCATCGGCGAAAACATAACATGTTGTGGAGAAGAGTCATCCCGATAATACGGCTCTATCGCACGATCTAAGATCGAAGGAAAGATAACACCCTAAATGCCCCTTCCTCGCTTATAGATGTGGTGCACAACACACCGATAAACAAGACTCTGCGGACACGGTCCGTAGACATTCCAAAGACGAAGCTGCTCTCGATACCACTTACTGTCCACGACCCAACCCCGTAAGCCGTGACTAGTGCCCGGCCGGGCACCCATACGCGCTCCTTAACCGGATTCGGCATACAAACGACTCATACATATGTAACTATCGGACGTGGTTCCACTCGACGCATACAAGCATATATACGTACGAGAAGCGAGCAAGGCTATCATAATATACATAACGTATCAAAGCATACATACACGCGGCCTCGACAAGAGCGCCGGCGAATGGGCCGCCCAAACGCAACTCACACAACGTATCTGAACAAAGCTATACATAACCCACATCTATGTCTACAAACCTCTAAACAGAACAACAGAATCATATGACGGGACGGGGCCCGTCGTGCCTTCGAATACACAAATACATATACAACGGGAGAATATATACCAAAATGTAGCTCGGAATATAAGGAGCTCTCCAACGGCGGGATAGGTGTCCTAGGCCCCGGCGGATCACGAAGCTGTGCGTACGCCTGCGGGCATGAAATGCGGCCCCGAAGAAAGGGGTCGTACGGAATATGTGCGAGTATGAAAAGCGAGAAGATACGGTAGGGCAAATGCGAGTCATAATCGAAACGAAGTTCGAGAGAATAAGCGCATATCCGGATGCCAAAATGTTTATTTTCAAAAGACAAAACGAGGCATTGAGCTCGGAAAATGTGGTCGCCCGCCGTCGATAGCGCCTAACACTTAAATACTTCGAGAGATTTCATATCTCCCGAGACCCGACACCCCCGCGGTCAAAAGTCCAGCGGCAAGATCACATACCGCGGTCGAGAATCCGGCGGCAACATCACATACCGCGGTCAAGAATCCGGCTGCAACATCACATACCGCGGTCGAAATCCGGCCCGGCAACATCACATACACACATACCGAAGCTGGGGACTCGGCGAAAGACATACAACAAAATGTACAAGAAAAATTGTGGAAACCATATGCAATGCAAAATGCTTACAAAGACCCAATGGGATAATCAAACAAACCGCTAGTTCAAAACCGAAACAATAGTCAAATCGGGATTTCTTAGAATATCACTCGGGAACATATCAAACGGACTTGAAATCATAACCACGTATCCAAATCACATGCATAAAAATCCTCATTTCGGACTTAACGGATAAATAAGTAATCATACTCGGGGTCGGAAAGGTGGTCATATTAAATTCTTTCCAAAATAGGTCATTAGAACCAAACATAGAAAGGTCGCGGGACCCACGGACGAGCGTCAACCCAACCCGGGCCCGCCTATGAAAATTAAAGTCCTTACTCGTCATGAAGTCATTTGCAAAAATATCAAAGCGATCCGAGCTCTTTCTTGAAAGTTACGGGTGTTCGTAGTTTCGGAATCGTTTAGGAACAAAACTCTTTTGAAAACAAATCTCTTTTTAAAACAGAACTCTTTTGCAACCTTAGAAAATTTAATCATACAAAAGACATAAGGATCATAATTCGACCACATTAAGAATACGAATATCAAGTAACAAATAAGAATCGTTTGCGAACTTATCAAAGCAATCCGGTTCCATGAAAGTTACGGACATTTTTAGACATAAGATCCTTTCGGAACAAAGTTTGTTTACACAACATTTCAAATCCAATCATATCAAAGACATACGGACCATAGCTTGACCATATTAAGGATACCAACATCACAAAGCAAATATGGATCATAAACATGTTCGGATTTTACGAGTAGAATTACCCCCAAGGCTCATAACGTATCGTAGCTTAGCCATCTCTAAGACATGCCAAAAGAAAGAAAGGTAAGCTTTACATACCTCGTACGCTCTCAAAGCTAGTCCAACTCAAGCTAATCCCAACCTACGCCTCGGTCTCCCCAAGGTCTACAAATACGTCATAATGCCGAACATTAGCTATAGACATTTGGGCATTTAATTCCAAACTAGCACTTAACTTTACAGAAATTTGGGCAGCACTTCCCCTGTAAATAGACCAACCCCGAGAATTTAACTCAGACAAATCAACAACACAACACCAAAAACCAAACTAGCAACATCAATAATCAACCCAAAAAGCAATATAACATAAATAATCCTCTTTTACATCATTCAACAACCTTCATTATATTCAATTCAACCGCTTACCTTCAAGCCAACATCAACGCTTATACCTTCAAATACAAACCCGAACCCATGCCAACAGTATTCAAAGACATCTTAAACAATTCATACAATGTTTCAAACATCCCAAATAATACTCCAATGCACCCGAAATTGCCCCCAAACCCGAGAACCTCAACTATAACACATTCCTCATTTCCAAATCATGATTTGCACCAACAATTCTCCCTATACCAATGTCATTCTCATAAATATACAAATTACATTAAATGCACAATGACCTTCAAATCAGCCCGCAACACTTACAACATCAGTTCGAATCATTAAACTCTTATCGTCAACATAGAATTCATAACGACAACAACCGACATACTAAATAGAGTTCATCCATTCTTGTCATATAATATGACCCATATTCGGCCAACACTACACATATACATATGATCATGATTCTCATTCTTTCCTTCACACTACACAACTAAACATGCTACATAGAACTTAACTCATCACTTAAACACAACACACACATCACACGGATAACACACCATACACACGGCTCACTTCCAACATACCATATTTCATGAATTTCCTCCATTTTGACATACTACAACATGCATACACCATTCATAACACATAAAACAAGATTAAATCTTACCTTTCTTCTTCAACTTCACAAATAGGCTAGGGTTTGCGAGAATGAAAACTAGCGGTTTGATCGCTCCAACAACACTTCCACGCTACTTAGGGACCTCCAATTAGTGGATTTGCATCAAAGAAATATTTTTGGGATGGCTAAATTTGGACTTGGTTTTTCAAGGTTCTTGGCCGAGAGGTTCTAGTTGTTGTTCTTCAACTTCTTGTTTTTTTTGCTAAGTGTAGAATGAGGATAGATGACTTAGAAGTCATCTTTTAAGCTTCCACAAGGGTTATACATGTGTCCATGGCCCACACACATGTGTTGGACCAATTAAAATTGGCCACAAAATGTATGGGACCATTTCTATAGTCACACGGCCAAAGGGCCTAATTTTGCATGATTCCCAACTTTCAATTATTCCAATTTTAGTCCCAAATTTTCCTAAGTGTTCCGTGCCAACAAATTCATGAACAACTTATGTCTCAAAATGAAAGCGAAGGTCAAAAGTCTCGACTTTGCATCCCGGAATGGTTTTGTCCCTAACTTACCATAGTTATACCGGATTGTCCCAATGTACAAAATGCGGGATATAACATTTTATGCATGTGATTTTGATACGTGACTATGGTTTCTGAAGTTCGGTCTGATATGTTCCCGAGTGATATTCGGAAGAAAACCTGATTTGACTATAGTTTCGGTTTTGAACTAATAGTTCGTTCTGACTATCCTATTGGGTCTTTGTAAGTGTTTTGTATGCATATGATTACTTACGAATCTGCTCGTGCACATTATTGTTAATTCCTTCGCCGAGTACCGGGCCGGTATGTTATCGTGCGCACTATGCTATATTCCGAAGTATGATGTGTTTTTCGAAGTATGATGTGATGTGATATATGATGTGATACGGAGTATGATGTGTTCGGAGGTATACAATATTTCGAAGTATGATGTGTTGTGGCGCCCAGATGGAGTGGCGACCACGTTCTCATCACGGGTCCCATTACGGACCGTATGTGAGATGATATGATATGTGATGATCTGATGATACGCTATGATATGTGATATGATATGTGATAATATGACAATATGATTTGATTTACCGAGTCCCTCACTAGAGGGCTGGGTACGGTATGTTTATGATTATCGTATTATATATGGATCGGGCCGTACGTTCCTCAGCATTATTATATTATATATGGATCGGGCCGTACGTTCCTCGGCATTATTATATTATATATGGATTGGGCCGTACGGTCCTCGGCATTATTATATTATATATGGATCGGGCCGTACGTTCCTCGGCATTATCGTATTATTTATGGATCGGGCCGTACGTTCCTCGGCATTTGGTTAATGTCAGCTCATATGATGTGTTTGATTTTCGTATGTATGAGGCGAAATGTTTTTCAAAAAGAAAGCGAAGCATTTGGCATTCCGATTATCATATTTGTCTTTTGTATTTCTTATGTATGATTTGTATGTCAGATACAAGTACTTTGGTATTCTGGCTATTGTGCTCACGCTATGTACTCCTTATTCGGTTATGACTTCGTTTTCTGTATGCCATGCTTTACATGCTCAGTACATATTCCGTACGACCCCCCTTTCTTCGGGGGGGCTGCGTTTCGTGCGCGCGGTATATACGGATGAGTAGGTGATGTTAGCGAGAAGATGTTCAGTTGGATTGGCGAGCTCCATTTCCTCCGACGGAATCCGAGTACGAGTGTTTTTTACGGTATCTGGAGTTATGGTAGAGACTTTGCAGACATTGTCATGTGTATGATATGTCAGTTATGTAAACGGCTACGTAAGCCGATGTATCATTGCGCTTAATGTTACAGATTTGTTATGATTACAGATTTCATTCGGTACAGGTTTTATTCGATTTGATAAGATGAAAGGCATGTTTGTTTTCGAAAAAAAAAATTTCATTATGTACTTGTGTCATGTTTTGCGGGCCCAGTATGATTATGAGTATTACGAAAGTCAGCGGGTTCGCTCGGCCCTAGGTAAGGGTCGGGTGCCCATCACACCCTATCGGATTAAGGGTGTGACATACTAACCCCAACTTATTCCTCTAATGATTACAACTTCTCTAGACCCTTATAATCACCAATGCGATCAGTAAATCATTCTTAGATCAGTAAACTAAGATTTCCTATCTCAACATGCTTTGTTCAATACTTACTATGTCAACCATTTACCTATCAATCATTCAAGCCAAGTAACAATTTATCACAGACTTACCCGAACCTCTCTGCTTCTATCACTTACTTAATTGTTATATCCCGTGCTTTTGCACATTCGGGAAATTTGGACACAATTGTGATTTGTAAGAATAAGGCCACGTTTTGACTTTATGTGGTGTGTATGTTGTTACTTATGGAAAATGGTGACACGAGAACATTGGAGATGGCCTGAGGGCAAAATTGGAATTTCGGAAATTAGTTTCGGAAATTTCGAAACGAGATTTCTAATGGATTGGGCTCAAAAAAAGAAAAAAGAAAAATGAAGGCCCAAAAGAGATGGGGTGGCCGGCCAACATGGCCCAAGCCCATAGGATTTTATTAATTTCCATGTGTTAAATTAAGATAAGGGACCATATATGAGTCATATTCTACTAGAAACTTCAAGAGAATTAGACAAGGAGAAAAACAAGAACAACAAAGAAAAAAAAGAGAAGCCTATACGGCTTTGGCCATGGAAAATTAGCCCTTTGAAATCCTTCTCTAAAAATTGTTTTCTTGTGGTATTTCCACCAATTCAAGGGTCCTTTATAACTTGGTGTAGTTGTTTTGGAAGAAAGAGCACTTGTTTCTTTAAGTTGACAACTTGGTCAAGTGAAGAAGATTGTGGAAAGAGGTAAGAATTCATTCCTTTTTATATGTTATGGATGATTCTATGTGTTGTAGCATGAAAGAGTGGATGAAATTCATGGAAGGGGAAGAAACTAAGTGTGGCCGTGTAGGTATACATGTGTGTAGGAATGATGATTTAACTATTTTATCCAATATATGGTTGTTGTTATTGTGAATGCTATGTGGATAATGGAAATTGAATGATTTTTGGAGAGGTTGTAGTTGTGTACATATATGAAGGTGGCCGTGAGGTATATAGTATGTGTAGCCGTGGGTATGTGTTGATTTATGAATGAATGGAGAGCATGTTTTATTTAATATCTTGGTTGTTATATTATGGATTTCATGTTGCAAATATAAGCTTAATGAGTTTAGTGAAGTTGTAGTAGTTGGAAGCTTATGGTGGAAGTTTATGCAAATTGGATATAATGATTCTTGCATGCATGGAAGATTATGAGACTAGTATAATATTGTTGGTATGTGAATTAGTAGGTTGTTAGTGTTTCCATTGGAGTTGGAAGGTCTTGATTGAAGTAGTATATTGATTAAGTTGTTGGAATGAATCTTGGTTGAAATTGGAAATTGTTCTTATAATTGTAATATTATGATTGATAGTTTGGCCGGGTTGAATTCCCGGATTGTTGTTGATGAGAATTGGCTAAGATGATTTTGGGGAATGATGTATTTACAAAGGAAGTCTTGCCGAAATTTCGGTAGACAAGTGTTGTTTTAAGAAGTCAATCCTAAAGGCACTAATTACATTTGGTAAACATGACCAATTTGTAGATTTTGGCGAAGTTGGAGCTTGAATTTGGAGTGCCATAAGGAGCGAAACGAGGTATGTAAGGCTTCACCCTTCTTTCTATGGCATGTCTTAGACGTACTAAGTCGACTACGTGTCCCGAGGACCATCCCTTTTCTCGGAATCTAAGATTGAAAATAGCTACTATTCATTGGAAAGTAGAATTGAATTAGAACTTGCATAAAATGTTGGAAAAACTTCTTGGACATCAGAACCTACACAAATAGGACTCGATCACCCTAAGACCCTCCCAAGTGACGCCATGAACTGTAATATACGTAAATTTGATATGCCGCCTCATTTGACTCGAGGTGGGCCCACTATTCCCGAATTCTTTCCTGTTGTCCCCATTGACTTATTTTCATTCTATAGTTAAGAAAAGTTTTTGGTTATTATTCTAACCATTAAATCATAGTTGTTTTAACTAATCCCTCGATTTCAAAACATGATTTTCCTTCTTAAAAAGTTTACAAATGTTTTCCAAAATATTCGTTTTTCTTCAAAAACTAAGTTTTACAATATTGCAAGCCTTAATGACTAAGACGACGACTATGACTCTATGATGGAAAAAAATGATGATTCTATGATTAAAGGTTCCAAGTCTATGATTCCGGTCGAGATGAGAACGTTGAACTATTTCTTGAATCCTCGGCTCTACTCATGAATAGTGCTTTCCTTTAAAGATTCTAAGTACACAAACGATGCCCTATGATCCTATGTTATACTTTCTCATGAAATTGCTCTCCACTAATAGTCTCGCCTTATATTAATCATCCCTTCAAGGTGAGATAAGCGCCCTTAATTACTCTATAATATAATCGGAGGTTCCGACCTTACGTCACTCCGATGGATACACGATTTTCTTGGGCTCCCCGCATGCTATGATATATATATATATATATGTATAAAAATGTATTTGGGGAAAAGCGGGAAAAAGGCGAGAGCGCTATGAGCGCCGGGTTACTCACGGTGCATGTATCCGTACTTGACTTGATATCATCCCGGACGCGGGATGCCGGACGCGGGAATTATACTATGTGGGCGGCCGATATATTCGGTACTATGATATACTATGCTATGCTATGATACTATGATATACTATGCTATGCTATGATACTATGATATACTATGCTATGCTATGATACTATGATATACTATGCTATGCTATGATACATTATGATACGATATAAATTCTACTTTCTATGCCTATGAAAAGAAATGTTTTGTTTTCAAAAAGGAAAAACAAGCATGCATGATATCCGGCCTGAAAAGGGCGTTCCTATGCACAGGTTACATCCTTATCTCAGCATATATATCCATGACCCCTCGATATTGTTACTTATAATCTATGCTCTTGTTTATGTTATTTTCTATGTCTTACATACTCGGTACATTATTTGTGCGACGCCCCTTCATGTGGGCGCTGCGTTTCATGCCGCGCGAGTCGGCGGACGACCGGATTGATCCCTAGGAGTTCCCTCGGCGGCATTTTTGCGGTGCTCCGGTTGTTTCGGAGCCCGAGTTCCGTGGTACTATTTTTGTGTATATATTCGGGCACGGCGATCCTCGGCCCTTCCTATGTATATTGTGTACTATGTTTAGAGGCTCGTAGACGAGATATGTACGGTAGCTATGTTGTACTCCGATTGTCCCCGTCGTTTTGTATAGTATGATCGTAAAGCTTATTAGTCTATGTTCATAATTGTGCTATTTATGTTAATGTTTTACAAAAAAAAAAAACGGCGTAGTTCATATGTGCAATAAGAGTCGGCGGGTTCGCTCGGCTCCGAATACGGGGGTCGGGTGCCCATCACACCCTAGTAAGATCGGGGTGTGACAAAGTGGTATCGAAGCGAGGGCGGTCCTAGGGGTTTGTCTACGAGCCGTGTCCGGTAGAGTCTTGTTTATGGGTGTGTAGCGCGCCACACTTATAGGCAGGAGGCTACAGGGCATTTAGGAAATTTGACCTTCCTTGTATCCTAGATCGTGCGATAGAGCTATAATAAGAGGTTCTCCTTTTTTCTAATTCGATGTTACATTTTCAGCGACACCTGTGAAGATGAAAGCAACGGCCGCTGAGAAGGGTAAGATAGCGGCGAGAAAGGCGGAGGCGGTAAATGTTGAGGAGGGTGAGTCCTATAACGAGGCCACCTCTCGTGCTATTCGCACTCCGCCGATGTCGGGGAGAGCAAGAAGGAGCTCCCACTCCCGGCTCCGGCACCTCCGGTTCCCCCACGAGACCCCAATTCGGGAGATGAGACAGCTATCCTTCTATTAACCCAAATAGTAGCCACTCGGGCTCACGACGGGCGTCGAATTTGGTGATGGGGGTCGCGAGAAAAAGGGCTAGAAGGGAGTATGAAGGGGACGAGGTACGGGGAGCATTTCGAGCATTCGGGACCGGATCGGAGTGCCGAGTTTTGGGCCCGCATAGAGCCGACTTCGGCGATGCGGGGCTACCCCCACCGCGGTGCGCGCGATGTGACAGGCCACACTCTGGACAGTGTTACCTATATACAGGAGCTTGCTTTGTTTGCGGTCAGATTGGCCATGTGATGCGCGATTGCTCGCGGAGGTATGATAGAGATCAAGCTCAGCCCGCCGGGTCAGGACAGGGCCATGGAGTTGTGGGTTCCCGGTATAGTGGTGAGTCTAGCCAGAGGAGACCACCAGCATCACGATGCCTTCGGTGCCGTAAATTACATGCGGGGCCGTGTCGCGCGGGTACAGGTGTTTGCTATGCCTGTGCTAGGCCGGGTCATTTTATGCGCGACTGCCCATCTCGACGTGGCAGTAGGGTTCAGCCCACGAGAGTAGTAGCTGACCGACAGGATCCTGAGCTGTCCCCTGACGACGCACCAGGTATATTATTAGTATTCTTCTATAATATATATGTATCGACTAATTTAGGTTTTACAATGTTATATATATATATCGCGCCTTATATTATTGAGCGTATTGTGGTTAGAACTCTATAGAAGTCGTGTAGGTTGGGACGGATTAGACTAGCATGAAGAGGAGACGGACATGTTAAACTTAAAATGGACTAGGACAATTCAAGTCGCAGTAAGGAGGACTTATTAACTCAAGACCAGCGTTCAGAGCGAAGTTAATTGACTCACGGCCTGCAAGTAGCCAAAATGGATATGTTAAGCGACGTGTGAGGCATCTATGAAGGAGACCTCCCCAAAGTGTCATAATACACTATGAGGTCAGTTTAACATTCGAGGACGAATGTTCTAAAGGGGGGGAGGATGTTATATCCCGTGCTTTTGCACATTCGGGAAATTTGGACACAATTGTGATTTGTAAGAATAAGGCCACGTTTTGACTTTATGTGGTGTGTATGTTGTTACTTATGGAAAATGGTGACACGAGAACATTGGAGATGGCCTGAGGGCAAAATTGGAATTTCGGAAATTAGTTTCGGAAATTTCGAAACGAGATTTCTAATGGATTGGGCTCAAAAAAAAAAAAAAAAAAATGAAGGCCCAAAAGAGATGGGGTGGCCGGCCAACATGGCCCAAGCCCATAGGATTTTATTAATTTCCATGTGTTAAATTAAGATAAGGGACCATATATGAGTCATATTCTACTAGAAACTTCAAGAGAATTAGACAAGGAGAAAAACAAGAACAACAAAAAAAAAAGAGAAGCCTATACGGCTTTGGCCATGGAAAATTAGCCCTTTGAAATCCTTCTCTAAAAATTGTTTTCTTGTGGTATTTCCACCAATTCAAGGGTCCTTTATAACTTGGTGTAGTTGTTTTGGAAGAAAGAGCACTTGTTTCTTTAAGTTGACAACTTGGTCAAGTGAAGAAGATTGTGGAAAGAGGTAAGAATTCATTCCTTTTTATATGTTATGGATGATTCTATGTGTTGTAGCATGAAAGAGTGGATGAAATTCATGGAAGGGGAAGAAACTAAGTGTGGCCGTGTAGGTATACATGTGTGTAGGAATGATGATTTAACTATTTTATCCAATATATGGTTGTTGTTATTGTGAATGCTATGTGGATAATGGAAATTGAATGATTTTTGGAGAGGTTGTAGTTGTGTACATATATGAAGGTGGCCGTGAGGTATATAGTATGTGTAGCCGTGGGTATGTGTTGATTTATGAATGAATGGAGAGCATGTTTTATTTAATATCTTGGTTGTTATATTATGGATTTCATGTTGCAAATATAAGCTTAATGAGTTTAGTGAAGTTGTAGTAGTTGGAAGCTTATGGTGGAAGTTTATGCAAATTGGATATAATGATTCTTGCATGCATGGAAGATTATGAGACTAGTATAATATTGTTGGTATGTGAATTAGTAGGTTGTTAGTGTTTCCATTGGAGTTGGAAGGTCTTGATTGAAGTAGTATATTGATTAAGTTGTTGGAATGAATCTTGAGTTGAAATTGGAAATTGTTCTTATAATTGTAATATTATGATTGATAGTTTGGCCGGGTTGAATTCCCGGATTGTTGTTGATGAGAATTGGCTAAGATGATTTTGGGGAATGATGTATTTACAAAGGAAGTGCTGCCGAAATTTCGGTAGCCAAGTGTTGTTTTAAGAAGTCAATCCTAAAGGCACTAATTACATTTGGTAAACATGACCAATTTGTAGATTTTGGCGAAGTTGGAGCTTGAATTTGGAGTGCCATAAGGAGCGAAACGAGGTATGTAAGGCTTCACCCTTCTTTCTATGGCATGTCTTAGACGTACTAAGTCGACTACGTGTCCCGAGGACCATCCCTTTTCTCGGAATCTAAGATTGAAAATAGCTACTATTCATTCGGTAGAATTGAATTAGAACTTGCATAAAATGTTGGAAAAACTTCTTGGACATCCGAACTTACCCAAATAGGATTCTATCACCCTAAGACCCTCCCAAGTGACGCCATGAAGCGTAATACACGTAAATTTGATATGCCGCCTCATTTGACTCGAGGTGGGCCCACTATTCCCGAATTCTTTCCTATTGTCCCCCATTGACTTATTTTCATACTATAGTTAAGAAAAGTTTTTGGTTATTATTTTAACTACTAAATCATAGTTGTTCTAACTAATCCCTCGATTTCAAAACATGATTTTCCTTCTTAAAAAGTTTACAAATGTTTTCCAAAATATTCGTTTTTCTTCAAAAACTAAGTTTTACAATATTGCAAGCCTTAATGACTAAGACGACGACTATGACTCTATGATGAAAAAAATGATGATTCTATGATTAAAGGTTCCAAGTCTATGATTCCAGTGCCGAGATGAGAACGTTGAACTATTTCTTGAATCCTCGGCTCTACTCATGAATAGTGCTTTCCTTTAAAGATTCTAAGTACACAAGCGATGCCCTATGATCCTATGTTATACTTTCTCATGAAATTGCTCTCCACTAATAGTCTCGCCTTATATTAATCATCCCTTCAAGGTGAGATAAGCGCCCTTAATTACTCTATAATATAATCGGAGGTTCCCGACCTTACGTCACTCCGATGGATACACGATTTTCTTGGGCTCCCCTGCATGCTATGATGTATATATATATATATATGTATAAAAATGTATTTGGGGAAACTGGGAAAAAGGGCAGAGCGCTATGAGCGCTGGGTTACTCACGGTGCATGTATCCGTACTTGACTTGATATCATCCCGGACGCGGGATGCCCGGACGCGGGAATTATACTATGTGGGCAGGCCGATATATTCGGTACTATGATATACTATGCTATGCTATGATACTATGATATACTATGCTATGCTATGATACTATGATATACTACGCTATGCTATGATACTATGATATACTATGCTATGCTATGATACATTATGATACGATATAAATTCTACTTTCTGTGCCTATGAAAAGAAATGTTTTGTTTTCAAAAAGGAAAACAAGCATGCATGATATCCGGCCGAAAAGGGCGTTCCTATGCACGAGTTACATCCTTATCTCGGTATATATATCCATGACCCCTCGATATTGTTACTTATAATCTATGCTCTTGTTTATGTTATTTTCTATGTCTTACATACTCGGTACGCTATTTGTACTGACGCCCCTTCATGTGGGCGCTGCGTTTCATGCCGCGCAGGTCAGCAGACAGCCGGATCAGATCCCTAGGAGTTCCCTCAGCAGCATTTTGCAGTGCTCCAGTTGTTTCGGAGCCCAGTTCCGTGGTACTATTTTTGTGTATATATTCGGGCACGGCAGTCCTCGGCCCTTCCTATGTATATTGTGTACTATGTTTAGAGGCTCGTAGACAGATATGTACAGTAGCTATGTTGTACTCCTGATTGTCCCCGTCGCTGTATAGTATGATCGTAAAGCTTATTAGTCGATGTTCATAATGGTGCTATGCATGTTAATGTTTTAAAAAAAAAAAAAACGGCGTAGTTCATATGTGCAATAAGAGTCAGCGGGTTCGCTCGGCTCCGAATACGGGGTCGGGTGCCCATCACACCCTAGTAAGATCGGGGTGTGACATTAATACTCCAAAAGGACCACGTGAAACCCAACAGCCTTATCTATTCCGCCAACACATTTACCCAGACACACTTCCTAACATCTCGTCCTATTAGAATTGTTTAACATCCCTATATTTCTCATATTATAACAAATTTTCTATTTATCAGGAAGTCACAACAGTATATCAACTCTTAGACAAATCTCAACTACTATCAATTTATTAATTATTCCTCATATCTATCTCAACAAACCAGGACTCATACACCTGCTTCACTAAGTTCATAATTAACCCTTTTCGGACTTAGACAACTAATTTAACTAAGATCACCATTACTTTAATACGACAAAATTTACCTCAGAGATCTCGAAAATAAGCCTTACCTTAGCAAGATGTCGTACAACTCGGGAACACCAACCAACAAACATATATTCAAGCTCAATAACCACATAGGTAATTACAAAAATATCGTACACTAAATAATATCATCTCTCACCAGCCATAAATAACACAATAAACACTAGAGTCTTCATTTCTGTTATCCAACAAATGTTCCCTATAGCCTCTGACATACTAGAACTTACCAATTCCTACATAACCATCGAGTCGACTTCACATTGCATAACCTCAACATAACCCTCAAATTATTAGCTCTTGTTTTCGAACGATCCCCCTTTTTTTTTTCCTTAATCAATCTTAGTCTAGATTAGACATTCAAGCTTATGGTTTACTACTTCATGAAATCTCATCTTACTATTGACAAGACTCACCAATTAAACTAATATTTAAAGCCTATTATTCACTTCTCAATGCTCAGGTAGAAACTCTTCTTATCCAATTAGTCCCCATACATTTGCACCATTAATTCAAGCCAAAGATAATAGATAATCATAAGATAAGGCAAGGGAAATCACCCCCAAAAGAAACAAATTCAAGTTAAAAAGAACACAGCTACTGTTTTTCGTCGATCGCTGTGGCGGTCAGTTTACCATTGCAGCGGTCTCGCTATGGCGGCCACATGCCCACTATAGCTGACCCAAAAGAAAAACAAACCCTCGCTATGGCGGTCCATGTTCCGCTATAGCGATGTCGCCATAGTGGAACATGGCCCGCCACGGCAGACACATTGAACAATGATCGACCGCTGGCAGCGGTACCGCCGTAGCGGTATACCCTCCGCCATAACAGTACTACCGAGGCAGTAGCTCGCAATATTTTTTCCTAGTTTTTCACTCTATCATCCATCATTTCATCCGAGGCCTCACAAACATAAACAAACATGCACATGGACATAAAAACACCATACCAACTCACTCGTGGCCTCGAAATTCCCAACGGAGGTCTAATTTTCTACGTCACCCCCCAAATGGACTCAATACAACCAAAAAATAATCACAAACAAGCCAAGTTTTCAGCTCTTGGACTTCTACAATTGAGTTTCTATTAGCTCATTCTACTCGGAGAGGTGTTACCAGCTAAGGGGGTCAAGGTTTCTATAACGACCGAGACAGTCAGATACCAATTATTCCCTTCCTAATAGTGGAGATTAATCTATCTAATGTTCTTCTTCTTTACAATATTATGCAAACACACTAAATGGGTCTAAATTACAACCCATACAACTAAACTTTAAGTCACAATTGGTAACTGAACTTGGATCATGCCTCTGAATCAGGAAGACGCATTTAGTACCATATTAGGCCATGCCATAACACAAACTGCTAGCATACGAGTTTAGGAAAGAGGTTCCCACCATTCGTGGAAGAATAAGATAAGGAAGTGCAAATACCAATTGTAATCATCTAGATACTAATTTGAATGAAGTAGCACGAAAGAATGAAAGAAGTGGAAGTTTCCTAAATGTCCCATAGCCTCTCGCAGATAGGTACAGAGCTCTTCGTACCGATCCGCAAGACTCTACTAGACACGTCCTTGTACAACGAGATTCATGAACCTAAAGCTCTGATACCAACTGTCACGACCCTAATTACCGATTGTGCTTTCACCTACCTTATTATCAGTAGTAGGCGAACCCTTACCCATTAATCCATTAATCATTAGCCAATTTCAAATTCTTTAATCAATTACTAACCAATAGATAAGTGAACGAATGAATAAATAAAATAATGCATAATTAATAGATAATATAAGTGTGGAAGTCTAACTATTACACCCCCAAAATTTGAAAGTCATCGTACAAGGACCCTAACTAACAATGTCTAAAGAATGAAGTATATCTCATCTATAATAACAAATGATGTTTGGAATAAAATAGACATCTGGAAAGAGAGATCTTTAGGTGGCATGGCATGGACAGAAGCTCACCCTCGGATCTGATCGAGCAAACTAGCTTCAAGCTAGAGATGTAATCTGGATGCAATCTCTGGAACACAATCTGCACTAAAAAAGGGTGCAGCAATGTAGAGTCCGTACAAACACTATGTACTGGTAAGCATCATAGGCCGACTAAGATTAATTCATGCATATAAGTATAAAATCAATAAGATAGACAGATAGGCACTTAATACTCAAATCCAAGTCATAGAATATCCCATAATAGAGTCACAACCTAAGATGAAGCTTCTAAACCACAAGCCTGTCAAGCTTCAATAACCTCACCCGATAGTCACAAGTCCAAGTCCTTTCCTAGGTAGAGTCACTAATCCACAATTTAACTAAGTCAATGAACATATCAATACCACAACAGCCGTTTCAGCAAACACATCAGAAGCAGAACTAAACAAGCTATATAATAATGCAGAATAAAATGTAATGATGTGCAATGGAAAATATGATAATGTGTAATGCAATGCACTGGCCAATCACTCGAACTGTACACACATACTAAATGATGTCATTGCTCAGTAGTCATGAACTACAGGGAACCCATGGTGTCCGTGTACCACTCGTTCTGGAACACTCCTCGGACCTGAGCCATAAATCCTCAGCCCCGGAAAGAACCTCGGTCACTGATCCATATCATGTATCACTCATTCCGGAACACTCCTCGGACCCGAGTAACTTATTGCCCTCCGCCCGAAATTTACCTCGGACTCGAGCATATACGCCCTCTGTTCCGGAAAGGGCCTCGGACCTGGAGCCACTCGATTATACAATAAACACTGTCAAATCCCTTTTAACGGGCAATTATCAAGTAGTATTTTATTTTTATCGAGACGATCGTATTAGCTTCTCACCACAATTGTCATCAATTTGTATCACAAGTTAATCAAGAAGATTATATTAACTTCTGCACAATTTCACATCACAATGTATGTCTCAATGTATTTCAGTTCATTAGTATGTGTGGACTATGAACAATCAGCAATGTCAAACCCAAGGTATCATGCCACAAGTCTTCCAAACCATTTCCATCATGCATGAGTGTATGAATGCATAAATGAGTGTAAAAGTGGTAAATCAATACAAGCCAATAAAACAACAGTGAAGGTACAAGTCACAAAGCCACAAGTCATTTCAAGACTTGGATCAACTCAGCCATGAAATGAATCATAGAATCGTCACACCCAACATGATAGTCTATGTCCCTCTTTACTTCCTCATATAGCAAGTACGCCTCACAACTAAGTCACGTATCACGACGAAGTTCCACTTAAGTCATGTATCACCATGAAGTTCCACTTTTCTATATATTATCATCAATGGTAAACCATACATCAAGTGTTCATCTACGTATTAGCATAAATATATAAACCACAATTCAGGTCTAAACTCAGTATTCCTTCCTTTCTACGATGATATGTGTCACAATAAGAGAGAATTCAGTACAACACAACAGTTCAGGTAATAAATCTACTCATAATAAAGGAGCAACGAGCCACCACCAACAACAATCAACCTAATAGAAATCCATCCCGAATCTCCACGGTATGAATACAACTACACCTCATATTTCAGTACCTATGTAATGGCGATGAGCCCACAAAATCAGAAGTCATACCAACCTAGCTAATATCCAGCCAAAACACCATGTTCGAAGATCTAATCATGCTTTCTCCCTTCAATTCTACACAATACATACGTTTCGCTAATCAAAGTCTAACTAAAGTAAGTCATAACCTACCTGGAATGCAGAACAGGAGCCACGAACTACTCCACACGAGCCTTCTATTTCTAAAGCGCCTCATAACGGTCAAAGTCTAACAATATGATGCTAAGTAAGCAACAATCCATGTATTCAAACAAAAAAAATAATTTGGGGAAGAAGATCCACTTACTTCTACCCTCTTCAATGGATGAAATGATCCTTTAATGGTGAATTTGTCATACCTTCTATCTCTACAATCATTAACCTTCAATTCAAGGGTTTCTAATCAATTTTACCCTTTCCAACAGATTTTGGAACAAATATTCCATTTTTGTTAGAACCCTAAGTATCAACATGCAATTTAACCATAAGAAATCAACTTCCTTTCCTAGATAGTGATAATATATACTCCTAGATGATTAATCAACAATAAAATAAACAACCCACCAATTGTTTAAGGGTTTACCAATTCTATGATTTTCACCCACCATTGATGGACCTCTTAGAATAATCATGAAGCTTGAAGAAGAAAGGAAAAGGAATAAAGATGGGAACTTACCCTCCAAGATGTTTTCATCAATGAATGGGATGAATTTTGCCTCTTTCTCTTTTGAAAACTGACTTTGGGGTCTTGGAGTTAAGGGTTCGAGGTTGGGGAATTAAAATAAAGGTTTTTGGCCCCGCTGGCCGCTGTGGCGGTCTCCAGACCACTGTAGCGGCCTCTTGGTCGGTATAGCGGTTCTGTTGGACAGGTCCCCACTAAAATGGTCATAACTCCCTCATCCTGAGGCCAAACGCGTTGATGCTTTTCCCTATAGGTTTGTAATTTCGATATGGATCTAATGGTTCAGACCTCACTCAAAACAAAGGTTGGATGCTCAATCTGGAGCCATTTCTATCCACAAACCTCTGGCAAAAACATCGAATACGAGCGCGACAAAACCCAAACCCATCTGACACTATTCGGAACCTCACCAAAACTTGTGGAAAAGTACATAATCATCATATTAACATGTTGGAACCTTCAAAACATTGACATAGGTTCATCCTAACCTAACGTTGACCGTGGTCAACTCTAATTCACTAACTTAAGTAGCTTCTCCCTCAAAGACTCAATATACACTCAAACCTTGCGGAGACCAACCCAATGACCTCCTTAAGTCATAGATCATATTAATGGGACTTAGGGAAAGGGTCAACAAGGTTAAATGGGTCAAAACACTATAACTAATAAATGGGTCGTTACAGTCCCATATCGTTATCAGTTCATACTATTGTATTATATTTCGGCAGCTGTGTTGGCCTATGTTCATGGACAAAGTTACTGATGATTATATAGAAATGTGTCATTATCTTGTGATCTATGCCCTTACAGATAATGATACCCATGAGCTGTCTTTGTGGTCTACCTAGAAATGATTATGAGATTTATGTTCATAGGTGCTCGATTGGTTAGCTCTGGGTGACGGTCATGGCCCTCTAGTTGGGTCCTGACAAAAGTGGTATCAGAGCAGTTCGTCCTTGGGTGTATTTACGAGCTGTGTCCCGTAGAGTCTTGTTTATGGGTGTGAAGCGGGCCACGCTTATAAACAGGTGGCTGCGGGGCATTTAGGAATAATTGACCTTTTTTTCTTATCGTAGATCGTGTGATAGAGCTATGTTATTAGGATCCCCTTTTTCCTGATTTTGTGCTATGATTTCTGTGATGCCTGTGAAGAGCGTTACAGCTCAAAAATTTTCACGTCGTTTTCAAATTAAGGTAAGCTCAGAGAGGTCATGGAACTCTTATAAGGTTAAGGAATACCCCTAACAAATGTTAAGTAAGTGTTTAAAGGTTCCGAGATCAAGCAAATCGAAGAAAATAAGTTTGTCAAAAAATTGGAAAAATTTGGCAGAATTTTGGACTGAAATATTGGGTCAACTTCAGAGAGGTATATCTCCTGGTATATCACGAGTTTTGAGGTGTTTCAAGAGGCTAAAATGAAGATCGTCGAGTGTAGTTTCTAACGCTACAAACCTTTCATCAACACGACATCGGAGTAGGGAGTTATGGGCTTTTTAAAAAGGACTACCAAGAGCCCGCGAAGCTACGCAAAAATTCTAGAAATCATTTAAAAGCCCACCAATTTCAGCCCATCAGCCCAAACCCGATGCGAACCACTATATATACCCCCTTAAGTCACCTAAATCACCTCATTTTCACCATTTCTTATCTCCACACCTTTATAGAACCTCCCACAACTTTCATCCAATATCCTTACACCAAAACATAGCAAAATTTAGGAGTTCCTACATCAAATTAGGCATGGGTTGGCAAGATTAAAGACGAACATCGCCGAATTAAAGAACGGTCATAACTTTGGGGCTCATATTTTCACCAAAACAGAACCTTCTAGACCTTACGAGCTCTCTCCAACACTCTAAACCATTCCAAATCAAGTCAAGAGAAGATCAAGCCATAAAATCCTTAACTAGTTTATGGAAGGAGCTTGTTCATACTTCTAATTGAAGTTGTGGTGGATAAGGTTTAGGGTGAATTGTGTGAGGTGAAGTTCTTCAAGTTATAAGGGATTTTTTTCATCTTGAGTTTGATATTAAGTCATTCGTTTTGACGATTTTAATGGCTTAAAGTAAATAAAAACATGGAATAAAGGTCGTAGATAGATATGTTGATGTTGTTGGCTAATGGACTGATTTTCGAAGGCAGTTTTGGACGAATTTGTATATGTTTGTCATGTAGTATCTTGATCACATTATGGTTGATCTTGGTAATGATATCTGGGAGTTGTTTTGGTATTGTGAGGAAGTAGAAGATATAGGGGAGATGCTTCCCGAATTTTGGCAGATTCTAAAAAGGGTTTAATTTGAAGGCTTGAGATAAGCATACGACGACAAGCCTAACAATAGTATCAATTTTCTGGAATGTAGATATACGAGCTTGGGAGGACAAGCATTAGGTAGTTAAGAAGACTGAAAAGGTATGTTAAGGCTAGTCTCTTTCTTTCTAAAGCCATGATTCTTTTCTTATGAACCCATACATGTTTTCCATAATATCCTTATTCCCAAAAAGCTAGAAGTTCATGATTCTAAAAGTTCTTATATTGCTAGAGATATATGTTTCCTATGATGATAATGATGATGACGATCCCATTTCTAGAGATTCCAAAGTTTATACTCTTGAAGCTATTATGAGATTATTGAGTTTATTTCATCAATTTCTTGATTTTCTTAATTATCTTTTATCACACCTTATGATAATTGTTCCTTCAAGGTGAGATATAGCGACGATGATTGCTCCATAATATAAATAGGAGGTTTCCGACCTTACGTCATTCGGATAGACTTGTAGGTTTTCATCGGAGTGAAGTAAGATCGGTAACCTTCGATTCATATTATGGAACAACCATTATCGCTATATCTCACCTCGAAGGAACAATTCATAAGGAGAGATCAATAACAATGAAATAAATCGAGAAAATCATGAAATAGCTCAACATTTTCATATCATCGTTGAAATCATAACTTAAGACCTTTGAACATAAAATCATCATTTTTATTGTAATCATCGTAGAAACATTCTCATCTTTAACATCATGAGAGGTTTTAAGAATTACGAACTTCTAGCTTTTGAAATCAAGGAGGTTATGAAAACATTTATGGAATCATACCATAGGAATCATGCCTTTGAAAGAACGGGACAAGCCTTAACATACCTGTTCAGCCTCCAACTACCTACGCTTATCCATCCGATCCCGCAAGTCTACATCTAAGACCATTCATACTATGGCTAGGTCCATTGTTATAGACTTATCCTAAGCTTTCAAGTAAATCTTTTTAGAATCTGCCAAAATTTCGGCAGCATCTCCTCTGTTTATATGCCTAGCCCAAAATTACAATTCAGCAACTAATCAACAACAACAACAATACCAACATCAAAAATACTATTATCCATGCCAATATATTCCATAAACATCCCACACGATGTTTTTCAACATACAACAACAATATACACTTCCTTTTTTCCCAATCAAGGAGCATAATCTCATCAACACACCAATAACATTAGATACCATCTCTATACATGTAAATCAGCCCAGCCACATGGCCACAACATGCTCCAAATAGTCCATAAACACAACAACTATAACACAACACTTTATGACCGTTCCTCCATAACTATTTTCACTTTTATGACTTGCTAAACCTTCAAATCAACTCAACATAAGATATAGGATGAAGAACATACCTTATACTTGAATAAATTTAGCCACACCAATTTTCTTCAAGACCAAACTCACCACAACATCAAGTAGAAGCAAGAACAATCACCTTTCATTGACTAGTTTGGTGTAATCTTGTTAAATTCTTGATTTAATGGGCTATAAATAATTGGGGGATGTATTGAGAAGTTTCTAGGACTATTGAGAATGTAAAAATGCTAAAAAAATGGAGTTAATGGGGGTATTTATACCTCTCATAAGTCGGTTCCACCGACCTTCTCAAGTGAGACCCGCAGAAGCCATTTGGCAGCTTGGAGTCTTTATCATAAAATTGATATAATGCTTGATCCCAATGCCATAAGAGGGCCCACAATCTGTGGTTGGAAACCTATTTCAATTATCTACAACTTTTATTTTTGGTGTGTTTCCAAATTCCAAACCTATAATGGTGTTTTGGCCCCTCCAAGTCAGATCATCCGAAACGTATCCTCAAATCATCCCTTTGGAGGGCTTATGCCCATATTTGGCTTGAGGTCCTTCTTAAGATTTGATCAACTTCCCATGTACTGCTCATATCACTTTTCATATGTCCTTTATAAAACCCCGACATGTGGGTCCCACCTTAACTTACGGTTACGAGGGCTGTTCATCAAATAACGTGTTAGCTGATTTACTCCATACGGTCTCCAAATGTCATATATATATATATATTATTAAACACGTATAATATAATCTTCATCCCTAGTCCTTCTAACTTTACTCTCCCTTGAGCTCATACTAAGCCGTCTACAGTCTTGGTAACACAAAAAAATTTTGGGGTGTAACATCCTTCCCTCCTTATAAACATTCATCCTCGAATGTTTAAACTAGTCTTGTACTCCGTCCCTGATCCCATTCTCTGGTACATCCCCTTATCGAATCATTCTTCCCGTTAACATATCACATTTAATCGTACCATCGCCATAAGAGGTCTCCATTGGTTATTTACTCGCTCTTTCCTATGCTTACTTCTGTCCTTCTCAAAATTTTATCGTCCATTCCTTGACTTTTAACCTGTTTAGATGCGCTCATACCCTTCATAGCCTTCTACTGAATTTACTAACATCATAGGTTTACAAACCTTTCTCTACTCCTGTAACTAATCTCTTTGCTCATGAAACTCATAAGTCGGAAAACATGCTTCTGAAGAAATCACTAACATACTTGGATACCGAACAATGGCGCGTCTGGCCTCTTAACTGAGGTCTGAACCAATTATGACCTCATGTACTCCAATAGCTCATATCTTCCTCATTTTTACCTTACTGACCTTTAAATCTCATAACTTACCTCTTGATAATCTCGTAATCCTCGCTCTGCAATTGTGTTAACTCTCTAACTAGTCGTATCTCTACTCAATGTAATCATCTCTGCATCAATGGAAAACATAAGTTCTGACTATACTCCATTTTACCGACAATTCCCGATCTGTAGGAACTAAGTAACCCCAATTCACTAATCTAAATTATATAAAATTATCTTAATATCTCCAGTATCCTAAAGTATAACAGGAACAACCCATATTTTTATGACATTCTTTAACTCAACCTTATCATATAATCAATTCCATAATCTTTCCTATAAATCATTTCTTTTGAGTTAGTCGTGAAAACCTTCTCTTTATATTAATCCACAGCAGAACTCATTTGTCGACTTTCCCTGAATCCCCCAATAGACCTTGTTCCTGCTAAACCTCGAATATAACCCATTTTAATCCTTCGGACTACTAATCATCTTCCTCGTAAACCATTCTTCATGAACACCAAGACTATCTTAAAACTCCCTTGCATTCCCTTCTATTTTCTTGTCATATCCTTCCTATTTTGTGGACATTAAGTTCTCTTATTGAAATATCATTCAATTTCTTTTATTCCCCACGAATTATTTTCAATCCATTCTCAAAAGATACTCTTTAGTTACTCTATTCATTTGCTGACTTGCCTTCAGATTTTGTTCATCTTATTCCCACAATAATTCTTACTTCGAACTATCTCTATAACCCATTCACAGTACAACATCTACCACATATTATTTTCAGTCCTTGTGCTCATACCCAAGCTTACTCGCTTCCCCCCTTAAAGGCTTTACCTTATGGTGTTGTATTCCATTGCAATTCTCGATCGAAATTTCATCCCATAATAATCCTTTCGTCATCGCTTTTGTTCTTTCACTTACGAATCCTTCAAGTTCCCTACTTGTCATTACCCAAAAATACTACTTTAAATCTCAAATCTTGCCTATGATAATCCCTAGTGATACTCGAAATAATGATGTACCCAACTATCTATCCAGCCAGAATAGTACTTTTTATTCCAATAATTAATGCCCAATGTCCATTTGTAGTGTCATCTTCATCTTATCATTCCATATCATCTTGTCCCATACTTTCCCATTAATCAATCTGTAACAATCATAGACGTATAATCTTTGTGATCTCCTACATCTTTGGTCCTTGTCCTTAAATTTTTTTGGAGAATTTTGGCAGAGTGCCCATTATATTTTCTTACTATCCCAGACCTACATGCAGGCCAGAAAATACATACAGTGCCTCCCAGAGCCAATTATATACATACTTAGCACACCTTAGCCATACAGGGCTCTCAATATAGAACAGAAATGTAGAGATGACGAAACTTACCTCTTGCGTCACAACTCGGAATATACCTGAACCTTTATCGATCGTCCTTTTGTACTTTCCTAGTCACTTCCTCTTCCATTCATTAGCTATACATTTCAATCATACTTGCAACATTTTTACCTTATCTGACTCATAATCCTTTTTACCAATACTTTCCTCTGTACTTATTCCTTCAACTTATATTATCCCTGGAATCCCAATATCATCATTCAGTCCCTTTGCCAGTACCATTCTTCCACTGAAATCAAGGGTTAGTGCAAGGAATTTCACTTCCTATGACTTAGCTCTTATCGCACGATCTTAGATATGAAAGAAGGGTAACCATCCTAAATGCCCTGCATCCTCCTGTTTATAAATGTGGCACGCAACACACCATAAACAAGACTTTACTGGACACGACTTTCCAGACAACCCCTAGGACAAACTGCTCTGATATCACTTCTGTCACGACCCAAATCGGCGGGCCGCGACTGACACCCAATACCCTACTCGGTTGAGTGCCATACTCCTATTTCATCCAAGAGTCACAACTTTCTGTGAACCTTTAATCTCGAAATAACGCTTCCGTCAGGAAAAAAAACTTTTCAAAGAAAACCTTTAGTCACAATAAAATCTTTAAAAATAAAGCACAAAAACACATCGATCTATATGGTCGCGTTACACAACTGTCAACATCTCGACGCACTATCCACAAGACACTGTCTGCAAAAGACTCTAACATACATGAGATACCATAACATAAGTACTCTGACTCGGCAACACTCCGAACTGAGATAGAGCTCACCAATCTAGCTGATAGCCTAGGAACATCCTATAGCCAATGTCTTCTACTTATCTGTATACACCTACGTGGCATGAAACACAGTGTCCACAAGAAGGGAGGTCAGTACGAATAATGCACTAAGTATGTAAGGCATAAATAACAACATATATGGATATGAAAGGTAACATGAAATTGGAGGAATAACTTGTAAGTCTCAAAACCATATGTACACAAGCACCTATTTATATATATATATATATATACACATATAATACAAATATTAGTGTTGTGGAACGTGCAATCCGATCCATTAATGTTAGTATTGTGAAACGTACAGCCTGATCCATAATCATCATATGTTAGTGTCGTGGAACGTACGACCCTATCCATATAAGTTAGTCTTTGAGGAACGTACGGCCGGATCCATATAAGTTAGTGCCGAGGAATGTACGGCCCGATCCATATATGTTAGTGCTGAGGAACGTACGGCCCGATCCATATAAGTTAGTGTCGAGGAACGTATGACCCGATCCATATACCATACTCATATACATAATGTAAATAGTATGCATGAAAGCTCATATAAAAGCTACAACTTCATCAGAGTGAAGTAAGGTCGGTAAACTCCGATTCAAATTATGGAACAACATTATCGCTATATCTCACCTCGAAGGAACAATTCATCAGGTGAAATCGATAACAATGAAATAAATCGAGAAAATCATGAAATAGCTCAACATTTTCATATCATCATTGAAATAATAACTTGAGACCTTTGAACATAAAATCATCATTTTCATTGTAATCATCGTACAATCATTCTCATCTTTAACATCATGAGAAGCTTTAAGAATTATGAACGTCTAGCTTTTGAAATCAAGGAGGTTATAGAAACATTTATGGAATCATACCATAGGAATCATTCCTTTGAAAGAAAGGGACGAGCCTTAACATACCTGTTTAGCCTCCAACTGCCTACGCTTATCCGTCCGAGCCCGCAAGTCTACATATAAGAGCATTCATACTATGATTACGTCCATTGTTATATACTTATCCTAAGCTTTCAAGTAAATGTTTCTAGAATCTGCCAAAATTTCGGCAACATCTCCTCTGTTTATATGCATATCCCAAAATTACAATTCAGCAACCAATCAACAACAACCACAACAATACTAACATCAACAACACTATTATCCATACCAATATATTCCATAAATATCTCACACGATGTTTTTCAACATACAACAAAAAAATACACTTCCTTTCTTACCAATCAAGGAGCATAATATCATCAACACACCAACAACATTAGATACCATCTCTATACATGTAAATCAGCCTAGCCACATGGCCACAACACGCTCCAAACAGTCCATAAACACAACAACTACAACACAACACTTTATGACCTTTCCTCCATAACTATTTTCACTTTCAAGACTTGCTAAACCTTCAAATCAACTCACATAAGAGATAGGATGAAGAACATACCTTATACTTGAATAAATTTAGCCACGCAACTTTTCTTTAAGATCAAGCTCTGCCTGACATCATGTAGAAGCGAGAACAATCACCTTTCATGGGCTAGTTTGGTGTAATCTTGTTAAATTCTTGATTTAACGGGCTATAAATGTTTGGGGGATGTAATGAGAAGTTTCTAGGACTATTTAGAATTTAAAAAAATGCTGAAAAAATGGAGTTAATGGGGTATTTATACCTGTCATAAGTCGGCTCAACCGACATTCTCAAGTGGGACCCGGGAAGCCATTTGGCAGCTTGAAATCTTTATTATAAAATGGCCATAATTCTTTATCCCAATGTTGTATGAGAGCCCAAGACCTATTGCAAATTTGTTTCAATTATCTACAACTTTCGTTTTTGGTGTGTTTCCAAATTCCAAACTTATAATAGCGTTTTGGCCCCGCCAAGTCAGATAATCCGAAAACGTATCCTTAAATCATCCGTGTGGAGGGCTTATGCCCATATTTGGCTTGAGGATCCTTCTTAAGATTTTCTCGACTTCCCCGTACTACCAAAATCACTTTTCATATGTCCTTTATAAAATCCCGACATGTGGGCCCTTAACTTACGGTTACGAGAGCTATTCATCAAGTAACATATTGCGATTTACTCCATATGGTCTCCAAATATTATATATATATATATATATATATATATATATATATATTCTTATACTCATATAACATAATATTCATCCCTAGTCCTTGTATAACTTTACTCTCCCTTGAGCTCATACTAAGCCATCTGCAATCTTGGTAACACGAAATTTTTCGGAGTGTAACACTAAACATGCATGGTAACCTTATTATGAGGCAATAAAATGTACAGGTTATCTCTATCAGTTGATATTGTTGTATTATATTTCATCAGCCTTGTAGGCCTATGTTTATGGACATAGTTATTGATGATTATATAGCGATGTGTCATTATCTTGTGATATATGCCTTAAAGATTATGATACCCATGAGTACGTCTTTGTGGTCCACCTAGAAATGATTATGAGATGTATGTTCGAGAGGTGCTCGGTGGGTTAGCTACGGGGTGCACATCATGGCCTACAATTGGGTCGTGACAAAAGTGGTATAAGAGCAGTTCGTCCTAGGGTGTGTCTAAGAGTCGTGTCAGGTAGAGTCCTGTTTATGGGTGTGAAGCGCACCGCATTTATAAACAGAAGGCTGCAGGGTATTTAGGAATGATTGAAATTTCTTTCTTATCTTAGATCGTGTGATAGAGCTATGTTATCGGGATCCTTTTTTTTCCTAATTGTGTGCTATGATTTCAGTGATGCCTGTGAAGAGGAAAGCTACGACGGCCCAGAAGGGCAAGACGGTGGCCAGAAGGAGGACTGAACGAGAGCCACTGGCAGAGATAGAAGAGGGTGAGTCCCATAATGAGGTTCCATCTCAGACCTCTCCTCGTCCACCCATTTAAGAGGAGCATGAAAAGGACTCAACTCCAGCTCCGATACCTCCAGTTCCTTTGCCGGATGCCTCGGGACCGGCCGAGATGAGAAAAGGCTATTCGATTGTTGACCGGTTAATTGCGCGGTCCCGACGGCGGGGGTACGAGCCGGGGGTGATAGAGTGGTAAGTGCAAAAGTCCGTATTTTTATTACCCTGAACCCTCAAGAATTCTACAGGTCAAGGTCGGTTGAAGACCAATAGGGCTTTATACATGAGATAATGAGGACGCAACGGATAATACACGCTTTCACGATACTGAGTCAGTTGAATTGGCTTCTTATAGATTACGGGATGCGGCCATCCATTGGTACAATACTTGGATGTCTTTGAGAAGGGCAAATGCACCTTCCCTGGTATGGCAAGAGTTCGTGGATGCCTTTCTCCAATATTATTTGCCACTGGAGGTTCTACGGTCCCGAGCCGACAAGTTTTTGAATCTCCAACAGGAGAATATTAGTGTTCGAGAGTACAATCTTCGCTTTAATTCCTTGGCTAGGTCTGCTCCAGCCATGGTAGCTGATATGGGGGACCGTGTACACCGGTTCGTGAGTGATTTGGGCCCACATTTGATTAAGCAATGCTTGACGGCCTCACTTCAGGATGGAATGGATATTGCTCATATTCAAGCCCATGCCCAGAATCTGGAAGAACTGTAGCAGCCGCAAAGGGGTGAGCGAGATTCTGATAGAGGGCATAGTAAGAAGGCTAGATCTTCTGGTGTTGTTGGTAAGTATAGAGAAGGGCAGAGGCAGCAGTATTCCAGGTATTCAGGTCAATCAGTGGCCAGCGCATATCCTCAATTTGCGGGCAAGAGATTTGACAGTCCAATTTATTTTGGACCTGACCAGAGCTCCAGGGTTTTGAGGTCCCAGTATAGAGGCGATCCCAGTTAGATGAGACCACCCATACCATGATGTACTCAGTGTGATAGACTGCATTCAGGACAGTGCTGCCTGGGTTCAGATGGTTATTATGCTTGTGGTCAGCCAGGTCATATGATGCGTGATTGTCCATCGATAGCTGGCAGAGGTAAGGTCCAGCCCACAGGATCAGTAGCCGGTTCATCATCATCAATACGCCCCATGGGGAAAGGTTCTTAAGTACCAGTAGGTTGTGGTAGAGGCAGAGGAGGAGCATCCAGTTCAAGCGGCCCTCAGAACCATATATATGCACTAGCGGGACGATAGGATCTTGAGTCCTCCCCTGATGTTGTCACAGGCATATTGTCAGTATAATTTCACAATGTATATGCATTGATTGATCTAGGTTCTACTTTGTCATATATTACTCCTTATATTGCCAATCGTATCGGGGTGAAACCTGAGCAAATCAAACCTTTTGAGGTGTCCACACATGTAGGGGAACCAGTGGTAGCTAGACGGGTATATAGGAATTGTGTGGTTGTAGTTTGCGACAGTCATACTATGGCTGATCTACATAAGTTGAAAATGTTAGATTTTGACATCATTATGGGTATGGATTGGTTAGCCTCCTGTTACACCAATGTTGATTGTAGAACAAAGATGGTTCGATTTCAGTTTTTAGGAGAACCAGTTTTAGAATAGAAAGGTAATACAGCGTCCCCGAGAGATAGGTTTATTTCCTATCTCAAAGCGAGGAAGATGATTACTAAGGGCTATATCTATCATTTAGTTTGGGTTCAAGACAGAGAGGCAGAGCCGCCAACTCTTTAATCTATCCCAGTAGTGAATGAATTTCCACATGTGTTTCCGCATGAGCTTCTCGGTCTTCCACCAGAATGGGAGATTAAGTTTACCATTGATATGCTACCAGATACTACCATATCTATTCCTCTTTATCGAATGGCCCCTGCAAAGTTGAAAGAGTTAAAGGAGCAATTAAAAGATTTGCTAAAAAAAGCTTTATTAGGCCTAGTTCATTGTCGTGGGGAGCACATGTGCTATTTGTAAGAAAGAAAGATGGTTCCTTGCGGATGTATATTGATTACAGGCAGTTGAACAAGGTGGCGATAAAGAATAAATATCCACTCCCAAGAATTAATGATTTATTTGATCAGTTCCAGGGCGCCAAATGATTTTAAAAGATAGATTAGAGATCAATGTATCATCAGGTGAAAGTAAGAGAGGAGGACATTTCAAAGGCAGCCTTCGAAACTACATATGGCCATTACGAGTTCCGGGTGATGTCGTTTGGATTGACTAAAGCTCCAACAGTATTTATGAATTTGTTAAATAATGTGTTCAGGCCTTTCCTAGATCTATTCGTAATTGTGGTCATCCATGATATTTTGGTATATTCTCGATCGAAGGCAGAGCATACAGACCACTTACGCCTTTGTTCTTAGAATTCTTCGGACTCGGGAGTTATATGCCAAGTTTTCAAAATGTGAGTTTTAAATTGGTCGTAACTTTGCGGGGCATATCATTTCAGCTGATGGTATTTGAGTAGATACCCAAAAGATCGAGGCAGTGAAGAATTGACCAAGGCTAAAAATGCCTACGGAGGTCCGCAGTTTCTTGGGGTTGGCCGGTTACTATAGAAGATTTACAGAAGGATTTTCTTTCATTTTGGCACCACTGACGAAGCTGACTCAGAAATCGGCTAAATTTCAGTGGACGGACGCGTGCGAGCACAGTTTTCAAGAGCTAAAGGATAGATTGACTTCGGCCCCAGTCCTGACACTTCCAGAAGGGTCGGAGGGCTATGTTATCTATTGTGATGCTTCAGGTGTTGGGCTAGGTTGTGTGTTAATGCAGCATGGCAAAGTTATTGCTTATGCTTCAAGGCAGCTGCGGAAACACGAGAAGAACTACCCGACTCATGACCTAGAGTTGGTTGTGGTTATTCATGCACTGAAAATGTGGAGACACTATTTATATGGCATCCATGTTGACATTTATACAGACCATACGAGTCCCCAATATATTTTCAAACATAAGGAAATAAATTTGCGGCAAAGGCGGTGGTTGGAGCTATTGAAAGATTATGATGCGAGTATTTTATACCATCTTGAAAAGGCGAATGCAGTAACTGATGCTCTTAGCCGCAAATCTATGGGTAGTTTGGTTATGTTCAGCCGGAGAATAGGGAGTTAGTTCATGAGCTTCGACAGCTAGCCAACCAACGAGTTCACATAATAGACTCGGGCAGTACGGGAGTTACTGTCTGGAACCTACCTGTGTCATCTTTAGTAGAGGAGGTAAAGAAGCACCAATATGAGGACCCCATGTTAGTTAATTATATGGATGCACTTCCTCAGAAGAAGAAGTCACCATTTGAGGTTCCTGCAGATGGAGTTCACAGGTATCAAGGCAGATTATGTGTTCCGGATGTTATAGGGTTACGTCAATAAATTCTGGAGAAAGCGCATCATTCTCGTTATTCTATTCATCCGGGTGCAACAAAAATGTATCATGATCTCAAGTCGATATATTGGTGGGATTGGATGAAGAAAGATATCGTAGAGTTTGTAGGTCAATGTCCTAATTGCCAACATGTGAAAATTGAGCATCAGAAGCCTGGGGGATTCTTTTGCAAGCTATGGAGATTCCAACTTGGAAATGGGAAGTGATTAATATGGACCTCATTACAGGCTTACCCCGTTCTCGGCGTAAGTATGACTCTATATGGGTGATTGTGGATAGACTCACAAAATCCGCTCATTTCCTACCAGTCAAAACTACGTACTTAGTAGAAGATTATGCAAAGTTGTATATTAAGGAGATAGTGCACCTTAATGGTATTCTAGTATACATTATCACTGATAAAGGAGCACAATTTACAGCTAATTTTTGGAAGTCTTTTCAAGAAGGTTTGGGAACTCAGGTAAAACTTAGCACAACATTTTATCCCTGTTGTTGGGCAAGCCGAACGCACTATTCAAACCCTTGAAGATATGTTAAGGGCATTTGTGCTAGATTTCAGAGGTAATTGGGATGATCATTTGCCGCTTATTGAGTTTGCGTGCAACAATAGTTACCACTCAAGCATTCAAATGTCCCCATATGAAGCTCTATATGGGAGGAAATGATGATCGCCAATTGGATAGTTTGAAGTAGGGGAGACAAAGCTATTGGGCCCAGACTTGATCCAGCAAGCGGTGGAGAAGATCAAGCTTATTCAAGATCGAGTATTAACAGCCCAAAGTCGCCAAAAATGTTATGCAGACAATCGTCGATGAGGCTTGGTATTCCAAGTTAACGATTAGGTATTCTTGAAAGTATCGCTGATGAAAGGCATAATAAGATTTGTCAAAAGGGGTAAGCTTAGTCCCCGGTATATTAGGCCCTACAAGATTTTTCACAAGGTAGGCCAAGTAGCTCATGAGTTAGATCTGCCTTCGGATTTAGAGTCAGTCGGCCCAATTTTTCATATGTTAAGGCTTCATAAGTGGGTAGGAGATCCTTCTAAAATTGTGCCTGCAGATGATGTCCAAGTTACTGAGAAATTGTCCTATGAAGAAGTGCCCATTCCTATTCTAGATAGGCAGGTTCGGAGAGTCAGAACCAAAGACGTAGCTTCAGTTAAAGTCCTGTGGAGAAGCAATAATAGGGAATAAATGACTTGGGAAGCTAAGGAAGATATGAAGTCCAGGTACCCACATTTGTTTTCACTCCCAGAAAAGCTCTAGAAAGAGACACCATTATCCTCAGGTATGTGATGCTTCTTTGAATGATTTCTTGGTCGTGTGTGGCCAATATGGATATTGATGTTGTAGCCCTGCGAGGCATTGTATATTTTGGGTGTTGCGACAGGATGGTAGTGGTACAATTACAGGGATAACTCGAGTGAAATTTTTTTAGCATTCCTAAGAGCTTAACATTCGAGGATGAATGTTTTTAAAGGGGGGGAACAATGTTACACCTCGAAAATTTTCACGTCGTTTGCAAATTAACGTACGCTCGGAGAGGTCATGGAACCCTTATAAGGTTAAGAAATACTCTTAATGAGTATTAAGCAAGCGTCTAAAGGTTTCGAGATCAAGTAAATCGAAGAAAATAAGTTTGTCCAAAAATTGGGAAAATTTGGCAGAATTTTGGACAAAAATTTTTAGTCAATTTCAGAGAGGTATATCTTCTGGTATATCAGGAGCTTTGAGATGTTTCAAGAGCCTAAAGTGAAGTTTGTCGAGTTTAGTTTCTAATGCAACAAACCGTTCATCAATACAACATTGGATTAGGGAGATATGGGCATTTTAAAACGGACTGTCAGGAGCCCGCGAACCTACGTGGAAATTCTAGAAATCATTTAAAAGCCCACCAATTTTGGCCCATTAGCCCAAACCCGATTGGGACCACTATATATACCCCCTTAGGTCACATAATCACCTCATTTTCACCATTTCTCATCTCCACACCTTTCTAGAACCTCCCACAACATTCATCCAATATCCTTACACCAAAACATAGAAAAATTTAGGAGTTCCTACATCAAATTAGGCTCAGGTTTGTATGATTAACAACGAATCTCGCCAAATCAAAGAAGGGCCACAACTTTGGGTTTGTAAGATTAATAGCGAATCTCGCAGAATCAAAGAAGGGCCACGACTTTGGGGCTCATATTTTCACCAAAACAAAACTTTCTAGACCCTACGAGCTCTCTCCAACACTCCAAACCATTCCAATCAAATCAAGAGAAGATCAAGCCACAAAATCCTTAACTAGTTCATGGAAGGAGCTTGTTCGTACTTCTAGTTGAAGTTGTGGTGGATAAGCTTTAGGGTGAATTGTGTGAGGCGAAGTTCTTCAGGTTAAAAGGTATGTTTTTCAGCTTGAGTTTGATATTAAGTCATTTCTTTTGAGGATTTTAATGGCTTAAAATAAAGGAAAACATGGCATAAAGGTCGTACATAGATATGTTGATGTTGTTGCCTTATGGACTAATTTTCGAAGGAAGTTTCGGATGAATTTGTATATGTTTGTTACGTAGTATCTTGATTAGATTATGGTTGATGTTGTTAATGATGTTTGGGAGTTGTTTTAGAATTTGGAGGAAGTAGAAGACATAGGGAAGATACTGCCCAAATTTTGGCATATTGTAAAAAGGGTTTAATTTGAAGGCTTAAGATAAGCATACGACAACAAGCCTAGCAATAGTATGAATTTTTTGGAATGTAGATATACGAGCTTGGGAGGACAAGCGTTAGGTAGTTAAGGAGACCAAAAAGGTGTGTTAAGGTTAGTCCCTTTCTTTCTAAAGGCATGATTCTTTTCTTATGAACCCATACATGTTTTCCATAATATCCTTATTCCCAAAAAATTAGAAGTTCATGATTCTCAAAGATCTTATATTGCAAAAGATAGATGTTTTCTATGAGGATAATGATGACAATGATGATCCCGTTTCTAGAGATTCCAAAGTTTACAGTCTTGATGCTATTATGAGATTATTGAGGTTATTTCATGAATTTCTTGATTTTATTCATTGTTGTTGATCTCACCTGATGATAATTGTTCCTTCAAGGTGAGATATAGCGACAATGATTGCTCTATAATATAAATCGGAGCTTACCGACCTTACGTCACTATGATAGAGTTGTAGCTTTTAATTGGGCTCCCATGCATGCTTGATATATATGTATGTATTTTCTCACACCATGCCTATGTGGCCAGGCAGCAACACTACGTTGGGAGGCTTATGGATAATGATAGTAACTCCATGCCTATATGGCCGGGCAGCACCACATGTGCGCTGCGTCAGATGGTTACCCCAGACACGGGCTAATGATTATGTTATATATGTATGAAAAATGTTTTCTTTAGAAAGCTAAGCATGCATGGTATCCTCCTTATGAGGCAATCAGATGTACAGGTTATCTTTATCTCATGTTATGTTCCATATTTCTTGTTATGTTGTTATTCATGCCTTAATTACTCAGTACACTGTTCGTTCTAACGTCCTTTCTTGTAGACGTTGTGTTCATGCCCGCAGGTAGACAGGTAGCAGGATATAATCCTTAGAGGCTTCATCTGTAGAGTTTCAGAAAAGCTCCAGTTGTTCCGGAGCTGCAGCTTATTGGCACTGCTCTTTTTTGTATATTCTTCGGCACAGCGAAGTCCTGCCCCATCTTCATGGATTCCTGCACTCTATATAGACGCTCGTAGATCTATGCGCGTAGCTAGAAGTCCTATATCATTATCAGTTCATATTGTTGTGTTATATTTCGACAGCCTTGTTTGCCTATGTTTATGGACATAGTTATTGATGATTATATAGCGATGTGTCATTATCTTGTGATATATGCCCTTACAGATTATGATACCCATGAGCTGTCTTTGTGGTCTACCTAGAAATGATTATTAGATATATGTTCAGAGGTGCTCGATGGGTTAGCTCCGGGTGCCCGTCATGGCCCGCTAGTTGGGTCGTGACAAAGAGAAAAGTTACAGCGGCCCAGAAAGGCAAGACGGTGGCCGGAAGGAGGAGTGAACGGGAGCCACCGGTAGAGATAGAAGTGGGTCAGTCCCATAATGAGGTTCCATCTCGGACCTCCCATACTCGACCCATTTTAGAGGAGCATGAAAGGGCCTCAGCTCCTATTCCAATACCCTCAATTCCTCCACCAGTCGCCTTAGGCCAGCAGATGAGAGAGGCATTCAATTGCTGACCAAGTTAGTTGCCGCTCAGGCTCAGCAGTGGGGTGTGCTATTAGTGCAAAGGCCCGTGATTTTATTAGCTTGAACCCTCCAGAATTCTAAGAGTTAAAGCGGATGAAGGCCCACAGGGCTTTATAGATGAGATGCTGAGGACGCTATGAATAATACACGCTTATGATACTGAGTTAGTTGAATTGGCTTCATATAGATTGCGGGATGTGGCCGTCAATTGGTACATTACTTGGATGTCTTCAAGAGGGGAAAATGCACCTCACCTGGTATGGCAAGAGTTCGTGGATGCCTTCCTCTGACATTATTTGCCACCGGTGGTTCGACGGGCCCGAGCCGATAAGTTCTTGAATCTCCGATCGAGGAATATGAGTGCGCGAGAGTACAATCTTCATTTTAATTCCTTGGCTAGGTATGCTCCAGCCATGGTAGCTTATATGGGGGACCGTTTATACCGATTCGTGAGTGGTTTAGGGCCACATCTAATTAAGAAGTGTTTGACGGCCTCACTCCAGGATGGGAAGGGTATTTCTTATATTCAGGAAGATGCTCAGAATTTGGAGGAACAGCAGCAGCCGCAAAGGGGCGAGCATAATTCTGATAGAAGGTATAGCAAAAAGGCCAGATCTTCCGGTGCTGCAAGTGAGTTCAGAAAGAATCAAAGGCAGAAGTATTCTAGTCATTCAGGCGAATCAGTGGCCAGTGCACCTCTTCGATTCATGAGCAAGAGATTTGATCATCCTATTTATTATTGACTGTGTCAGAGCTCTAGGGTTTCAAGGTCCCAGTACAGAGGCGAACCCAGTCAGATGAGACCACTTGTACCACGATGTACTCAGTGTGGTAGTGGGCGTATTGTAGATAGTGTTGCTTGGGTTAAGATAGTTATTATGCCTGTGGTCAGCCCGAGCATATGATGCGTGATTGTCCATCGATGGCTGGCAGAGGTAGGGTCTATCCCACAGGATCAGTAGCTAGTTCCTCATAATCAGTACGCCCTGTGGGGCAAGGTTCGCAGGCACCAGCAGGTCGTGGTAGACGCAGGGGAGGAGCATCCAGTTTAATCAGCCCTCAGACCCATATATATGCATTAGCAGGACGACAGGATCTTGAGTCCTCCCCTGATGTTGTCACAGGTATATTGTCAGTATTCTGTCATGATGTATACACATTGAGTGATCCGAGTTCTACTTTGTCATATATTACTCCTTATATTTCCAATCGCATCGGGGTGAAACTTGAGCTAATAAAACCTTTTTAGGTGTCCATACCTGCAGGGGAACCAGTGGTAGCTAGATAGGTATATAGGAATTGTGTGGTTGTAGTTTGCGATAGTCATACTACGGCTGATTTACACAAGTTAGAAATGTTAAATTTTGATGTTATTATGGGTATGAATTGGCTGGCCTCCTGTTACGCCAATGTTGATTGTAGAACAAAGATGGTTAGATTTCTATTTCCGGGAGAACCATTTTAGAATGGAAAGGTAATACAGCGTCCTCGAGAGGTAGGTTTATTTCCTATCTCAAAGTGAGAAAGATGATTGCTAAGGGCTATATCTATCATTTAGTCCGGGCTCAAGACGCAGAAGCAAAGTCGCCAACTCTTCAATCTGTCCCAGTAGTGAATGAATTTCCAGATGTGTTTCTGGGTGAGCTTCTTGGTCTTCCACCGTAAACGGGAGATCGAGATTACCATTGACGTGTTGCTGGATACTAAGCCTATATCTATTCCTCCTTATCGAAAGGCCCCTACGGAATTAAAGGAGTTAAAGGCGCAACTGAAAGATCTACTTGAGAAAGGCTTTATTAGGCCTAGTTCATCACCATGGGGAGGATGGTTCCTTGAGGATGTGTATTAATTACAGGCAATTGAACAAGGTGGCGATAAAGAATAAATATCCACTTCCAAGGATTGATGATTTATTCGTTCAATTGCAGGGTGCCAAGTGGTTGTCAAAAATAGATCTAAGATCGGGATATCACCAAGTGAGGGATAGGGAAGAGGACATCCCAATGACAGCCTTTAGAACTAGATATGGCCCTGATGAGTTTCGGGTAAAGTCATTTGGATTGACTAATGCCCCAGTGGTATTCATGAATTTGATAAATAATGTGTTCAGGCCTTTCCTAGATTTATTTGTAATTGTGTTCATCGATGATATTTTGGTATATTCTCGATCGGAGGCAGAGCATACAGATCATCTACGTCCTATTCTTGGAATTCTTCGGGATCGGAAGTTATATGCCAAATTTTCAAAATGTGAGTTTTGTATTACACCTCGCATTTTTAGAGCATTAGCATGCCACATACTTCACCGTATTAATGGAGTATCGAAAACATCCCATGAAGTTTTAGAAGGTACAAGCCATGGGAAGTTCGTAACAGTGAGGTAAAGGATGAATTACGATCTTGTAAGTCGTAATCGGTAAGGACAACCTTGAAACCAACGGACATGACCATTATCAAGCATGATAAATGATAAATATCATGTATGGAGAGTTTCGAAAGATTCCGAGACCAAGCAAATCCAAGAAAATAAGTTTGTCGAAAGTTTAGAAAAAAAGTTGGCAGAATTTTGGACAGAATTTAGGGTCAAATTTGGAGGTTTATATCTCCAGGTATATTAGGAGTTTTAAGGTGTTTAAAAAGCCTAAAATGAATTTCGTCGAGTCTAGTTTCCAACGCAACAAACCACTCCTCAAAATGACATTGGACTAGGGAGTTATGGCCATTTTAAGATAAAGACTCGAAGCTGCCAAATGGCTTTTGCGGGTCCTACTTGAGAAGGTCGGTGGAACCGACTTATGAGGGGTATACATACCCCCACTAACTCCATTTTTTTAGCATTTTACATTATCAATAGTCCTAGAAACTTCCCAACACAACCCCCAAACATTTATAGCCCATTAAATCAAGAATTTAATAAGATTACACCAAGCTAGTCCATGAAAGGTGGTTGTTCTTGCTACTACTTGATGTTGTGGTAAGTTTGGTCTTGCCGAAAGTTGGTGTGGCTGAATTTCTTCAAGTATAAGGTATGTTCTTCATCCTATCTCTTATGTTGAGTTGATTTGAAGGTTTAGCAATTCTTAAAAGTGAATATAGTTATGGAGGAAAGGTCATAAAGTGTTGTGTTGTAGTTGTTGTGTTTATGGACTGTTTTGAGCATGTTGTGGCCATGTGGCTGGGCTGATTTAAGTGTATAGAGATGGTAATCTAATGCTTTTGGTGTGTTGCTGAGATTATGCTCCTTGATAGGAAAGAAAAGAAGGGTATATTGTTGTTGTATGTTGAAAAACATCACGTGGGATGTTTTATGGAATATTTTGGTATTGATGATGATGTGGTTGATATTAGTGTTACTATTATTGTTGTTGTTGTTGTTGGTTCTTTGAATTGATATTTCAGGCTAGGGATATAAACGGTAGGAGATCTTTTGTTGAAATTTAAAGGCATTTACGAAAAAGGTTTACTTGAAAGTTTAGCACAAGTATACTACGATGAGTCTAACGATTGTGTGAATCCTCTTAAATGTAGACTTGCGAGCTCATATGAATAAGTGTAGATAATTGGAGGTTGGACAGGTATGTAAAGCTATCCCTTCTTTCTTCTTTGGCATGAATTACTTAAAATGCGCAAATGACGAACATACATGACTCCAATGAACTCTAGTTCTCGAGTACTTGACATGACAAGGTTGTCTTCGATTCTCAAGTCTTTGGTTCATTCTAATTATTCTCTTGTATCCCAAATGATGATTCATTTTGTACATGATTGCTCCTATTACTCATGCACAGTTTCATTGCATATTTCACCGAGTCCCTTACTAGAGGGCCAGGTACGTATTATGTTTCTCCCAGTCCCATAATGGGCCGGGTACGTATTATATTTCACCGAGTCCCTGTAATAACCCGTTCGGTCGTTATTTAATATTTTGCGAAACCATGCCCAATTTAAGTCTAGGGTCGTATTTAATGGGCTTCATAATATATTTTAATGATTAAGAGTGGGAAAATTCAATTTCAGAGGGGTTTAGGAAATGTCGGGCCAGAAATTAAAAGGCGGACCGCTATAGTGGTCAGTGGACCGTCGGGGAAGCAAGCTACTCGCCGCCTAAGGTCCGCCGGCAGGCCGATACCGCCCGCGGCTCGATGCCACCGCGGCGGTCCGCGGCGAAATAGTGACCCAAAAACGAGTGCTTAGTCTATTTTCTCTCCTTTTTCAAACATAAGACTCCAAAAGGCTGCTCCTAGGGTTCCTCATGAAAGAAAAACCATGTCCCCCAAGAAAAAGAAAACCCTTCCAATCTTTTTTCCCACCTTTCCCTACGAATGATACTCGCTCATGGATTCGGATGGAGGTTAAGAAGACAAGAAATTCTTGAAGAATCATATATACGTTCGCCAAGGGTGAGGTTATGGTTTACTTTAGTTAGACTTTGATTAGCTAATCGTATATACGTTAGTGTTGATGGGGGAATGCATGCAAGGTTTTCGAACACCGGAGTTTAGAGAGACATACTTGTAGTATGATTTAAAATAGTGTATCGTCAGGACTATGATAATAAGAATTTAGCGTAAAAAGAATGTGACGAGGTCACTACGGAGATTCCTTGTAATTACCTAATGCTACCCTAGGAGGGGGGAGGGAAGGAGTAAATTCCTTGTGTATATCTTATTGTCGATCGTTCATATGGTTATTTCCTTAAAATTAGGAGGGCGTATAGATTGAATTATATGAAGTTGTCGTGGGCCGTGAAATCGAAGTGGGATTATGAATTATTTATCGAGTAGTTGTGCATTGCAAGCTATATTAATTTGGAATTACGGTAAATAGGCAAGGCATGAGTGTGCGTTGTGTTATCTGACTTTGTGGCCGCGTACGAGGTTAACTTTCGGAGAGGAGTTTGTGC